>NW_027445043.1:37500-99290 GCF_048569485.1 Anomaloglossus baeobatrachus
CTTCAGCTAGAGAGAGGGCAACGGAGTGGGAAGTAAGGAGACTGCTAGAGAGTACCAGGCCCAAACGGGCGGCAGATCCCGAAGCGGAGATAGATCCAGCTTTCTTTTGCTAAACCTGCCGGTGTGGGGCTCTCAAAGCCCACGCCACAACACCACAAAAGCCGCAGCCACGTAGCCACAGTTAGGGCCCATAGGTCACAGGAGGCAAGCAGCTGGAGTGGCCTGGTCCAGGCGACAAGCAAACGGCAAACGAAGGGGAGAGAGGCTGCAGCATCTTCCCTGGGTGACCCCCATAGGGACTCAAAGTCGGGGTTACCCCAAACCACCAAGGGCTAAAGAAGGCGAGTTAGTAGTCACCCTCACAAGTCAGCCTGAAGGACACCTGGTTCCCACTTGGTTCATCCCAGCTACGCCCGGGTCACTCACCCTGCCATCAACTGTGAGTAAAAACCCTGAAAGACATCCTGCCTGTGTTGAGTCATTCTGCGCCTTGTAGTTCTACGCATCTACACAGGGCCCTGGGGCTTGCCTCACTCTCAGGAGGCTACTACAACTGGCTGCACTCACCATCAGCCCCAGGCATCCCTTAACCTGCAGTGGCGGTCCCCACTGACCGCAAATCTGAGAGTGGCGTCACGACAAACTACAAAGAAGGTTTCCCTACCTGTGACCAGACAGATCCATCTACGTGGAGTCCCTGAAGGTAATGCACCGACACAGCGTCCCCGGGGCTCCACATCTGGCGTCACGAACAGGATAAGGACTAGACCTGTTGAGACAGGTGACCATGTGCCTGGGCGGTCCGCTTGAAAAATTGGAAGCGCCGCCATATTGCCACCATGAAAAGCGCGCTGAAAAACAACAGCAGCTCGCGCTGGAAGAAGTTACCGCCCACGAAGAGGTGTGGCTACCCAGAGATCCCCTGCAGAGTTCTGACCTCGCTTGTGAAGAGAGCGGAAGCGTCCGGAGACGGCGGGAAGGAAAGGGAGCCACAAGCCTGCTGCTGCAGAGAGAAGAAATGGAGTCCAGACGTGGATACCCAGAACCAGGCTCTGCTGCCTGGTGGTGCCGGGAGCTTGCTATCTTCTGCGATCAGCTGGAGGCCAGGATTATGCGACAGCTCAGTGAGGGACGCACGGAGCTTCTGGAGATGGCTGCGGCGGTTCGGACCTACGAGGAGGGAGCCGCGCGACGCATGCCAGATCGAGCGGCGACGACTCAGATCCCGATGGTGCCACCGATGGGTGAGTCCAGAGTTGCCCCGGCCAGCGCAAGTGCTCCGACCCCTGCTGCTACGACCGCGGTCCCAGAAGAGGCGCCTGGCGCGGCGACGCTGAGCGAGGCCGCAGCCACGCTAGGTGCGGCCCGCCAAATCCAGGCCGCCGCAGCGACACCCCGCCTGGCCCGCAAAGGTCCGACTGCCACGGCGATACTCATCCGTGCCGCAGGTGTGACGCTGACCCAGGCTGCCACCCTGCTGAGCCCAGTCCGCCAAGACCCCACCGCAGCAGCGACGCTCGTCCGAGCCGCAAGTGAGATGCTGAACCAGGCCGCAGCCCCGCCAGGTGCGGCCCGTCAAGCCCCGATCACTGCAGCGACGCCCAGCTCCACCTGCACGGCCCCCATTGAGGATGCGACGCCAATTCAGACCGCGGCTGCAATGCCCAGTCCGTCCCGCCAAGAACTGGCCGCAACAGCGACGCAGATCCAGGCCGCCGCCACGCCAGGCTCGGCCCGCACAGACCAGGCCGCCGCCATGCCAGGCGCGGCCCGCCAAGACCAGGCCGCCGCAGCGATGCCCTGCGCGGCCCGCCAAGAAAAGACTACATCACCATTTACCCCGGCCTGCAAGGCCAGAGCAGACACCGCTCCCCAGTCTAAGGAGGTCCCTGCAAGGAAATCCCTGATAGGTGAAGACCCCGCGTACTGGCAGCTGAAGGCTGACATGGAGGCCAAGTTTCCACAGGAGATGGTGGACCAGTACATGCTCCCTCCGCACACCCCTAAGGCAACCCCTGCGGCAACCACGCCGAAGAGTCCACCGCCTGGGCCAGCTGAGGAACACTCATCCCTAGCGCTGCCACGACCAGAGTGCAGCGAAGAACTAAGGGGGAGAGGAGGGCAAGAAGTTGAGGAGTTGCCCCCGGAGCCAGCAGCAGTGCTAGTCCCAGAGCCGGAGATGCTGCCATATTCCCGCTGGGACGAGGAAGACCTGACACCTCCTGCTGAAGAAGACCTGCCCAACCGCCCCACCTGGGAGCTTGTAAGCTGCACTTCGCAGAATCCAGCCCGCAAGACACTGCGCCGCAGTAGAACCCAGTCTTTCCCTGCACCGCCATCCCCAGAGCAGAGAGAAGTCACGGCCAGAGACCTACAAGAAAAACGGTTCCTGAGAAGAGCCAAAGCACAGATCAGAGGACACCCTGGAAGAAATTTGAAGATAGGAGACTCAGTGGAGTTCACTATGCATCAGGGAGAAAGAGGCTGGTATGCCCTAGATGTTGCACCATGTTCTAGAAGTCCTTGCAGAAGCCCTGCAGTCACAACAGAAGATGAAGACAGAGACACTGAAGAAGAAAGAAAATACAACGAACCCACAGACGAAGAAAGAGATCAAGAAACCAGCAGGTGCCGCAGCCCTACAGGCCCAAGCCCTGGTATGGAAGAGTAGAGGAATCTGCATAAAGTAAAGCATACAGCAAGTTAAAGTTTTGAAAAGTTGGAAGTTTTGCAACGTTTACGTTTAAGTATGTGCCCACATAAACTTGTGTGAGAAAACCATAAACCTTAAGGCTATGAACTGGCTATAGCCACAAACTCTCGCAGTGTAAAAAGTTACACCAGAGGGCACCACCACGACCAGAGTCAGCCTGTTCAGGGGCTTGGCTCGTCTGCAACCAGGAGGAGCCCGTCCGTATATAGGGCCTTGGCTCACCTGCGACCAGAGAGCATGCCTGTTTATGGGGCCTGGCTCTCCACCACAAAGAGGGTACCTGGTCAGCACCAACTGTGGAGGCCGCCTCTACATCCTGCCAGAAGAGGCTGAAGGCGCGGATCCATCAGGCCAGGTATACCCTGAAACTACCAGACCAGGAAAGCCGCCTCAACATCCTGCCAGAAGTGGCTGAAGGCGCGGCCAACGGGAGAGGCAGATTGGAGGAAAGGTCTGGGGAAGTAGATGGCCCAGATCTGGTTACCAAAAGGACCGGTGACCTGCCTCCTGAAAGGGTTTGGGTGGGTTAACGGACTTGTGGGTGGAGGGTGGTGATGTATGGTACCTGGTGCTTTTAAAATGTTTTACATGTTTTAATGTTTTATGCATTTTTAAAATGTTGTCTTGCAGCCCGAGGACGTGCTGGTGATAACTAAGGGGGAATGTGGCGCCCCTGACCTGGTCAGGCACCACTGAGTACTGCACCCATGCTGGGGACAGTACAATACAGGTAATCCAGAAGGCTGACCGGGGTGTGGAACACAGGCGCATAGTGATCAGGTCTCACACATGTACCCATGAGAGGACCCCTGGGGATCCCAGGAGGGGGAAAAGCCTTCACCTTCACTGGAATAGTGGAGGGGGCCAAAAGCCTCCATCTCCTCTCAAGGGGTGTGGTAAGAGAGTCTGGTTGCTAGGTGGCGTAGGCAGGCACAAAAGGGAAAAGAGAAGGAGGAGTAAACAGTCTAGAGTCTGCAGCAGAGTGTGGAGGAGTGAGGAGCAGGAAAGTGAAGCTCAGACAGGAGCAGCAGTGAAGGTCCCAGATGTGAGCCGGTTCAGTGCAGAGTCCAGGGAGCTCGAGTGAGGAGCAGATCCCGTGGGCTGCTGTAGTCTGACAGCGTCCGCGCAGTGGCTACCGACGGGGGAGAACGGTCAACTAGGAGTGCTACCCGAAATCCATCTTCAGCTAGAGAGAGGGCAACGGAGTGGGAAGTAAGGAGACTGCTAGAGAGTACCAGGCCCAAACGGGCGGCAGATCCCGAAGCGGAGATAGATCCAGCTTTCTTTTGCTAAACCTGCCGGTGTGGGGCTCTCAAAGCCCACGCCACAACACCACAAAAGCCGCAGCCACGTAGCCACAGTTAGGGCCCATAGGTCACAGGAGGCAAGCAGCTGGAGTGGCCTGGTCCAGGCGACAAGCAAACGGCAAACGAAGGGGAGAGAGGCTGCAGCATCTTCCCTGGGTGACCCCCATAGGGACTCAAAGTCGGGGTTACCCCAAACCACCAAGGGCTAAAGAAGGCGAGTTAGTAGTCACCCTCACAAGTCAGCCTGAAGGATACCTGGTTCCCACTTGGTTCATCCCAGCTACGCCCGGGTTACTCACCCTGCCATCAACTGTGAGTAAAAACCCTGAAAGACATCCTGCCTGTGTTGAGTCATTCTGCGCCTTGTAGTTCTACGCATCTACACAGGGCCCTGGGGCTTGCCTCACTCTCAGGAGGCTACTACAACTGGCTGCACATACCATCAGCCCCAGGCATCCCTTAACCTGCAGTGGCGGTCCCCACTGACCGCAAATCTGAGAGTGGCGTCACGACAAACTACAAAGAAGGTTTCCCTACCTGTGACCAGACAGATCCATCTACGTGGAGTCCCTGAAGGTAATGCACCGACACAGCGTCCCCGGGGCTCCACAATACTAGGTAAAGAAAATACAGTGTAAGTGACCCCCGTCACCTCCCATTAGGACCCACTCATTGCACCTGCGATTTAAAGCCCCCCCACGCACCTCACATGGAGGTAATAAATGTTAATTCACACAAGAGAGAAAGCAGCCTCAATAAGTGCAGATAACGGGATGACTGGTCATACTGGAGCCTTATTACACGTAATCCATACTGACGCACAGGATTCAATCACTATGGGGGTCTGGAGCCCCCAGTCTCCGGGAACCTGCCCCAATTTGGAGGATGTGTTAACTGTAAATTCCCAGTGGTCTAGGGGAGGGAAAGGTTTATTCTAAGATTACCTTGTGGTAGTGAAAGGGTTAATCATAAATTCCCTGGTGGTCTAGGGGAGTGAAAGGATTATTCTAAGATTACCTTGTGGTAGTGAAAGGGTTAATCATAAACTCCCTGGTGGTCTAGGCGACTGAAAGGATTATTCTAAGATTACAGTGTAGTATTGAAAGGGTTAATCATAAACTCCCTGGCTGTCTAGGGGAGTGAAAAAAAAATGTCTGTAAAATTCCTGTTGGTCTATTGGCATTTAAAGTGTAACTCTAAAATTTCTGGTGGTCTTGGTGTTAACTTTTAATCACTTGGTGGTTTAAGGCAGTGAGATGGTTAACAAAACCTACAAGTGCTCAGGTTGCTGCTTTGTCAGGGAAAGAGTTAACTCTAAATTATTTGAGGGGGCAGTGAAAGGGTTAACCCTAGTAGTCTGCAGCAGTGAGAGGGTTAACTTAAAATCCCCTAGTGGGCAAAGTTAACTGGAAAATGCCTGGTGGTTTAGGAAAGTGAAGGGGTTAATTGTGATATTCATGTTGGTCTCAGAAAGTCAAAGGGTTAATTGTAAAAGTCCCTGGTGGTCTAGGGAAGGAAAAGAGTTCACTGTAAAGTCCTTGGTGGTCTAGGGAAGGAAAGGAGTTAACTGTAAAGTCCCTGGTGGTCTAGGGAAGAGAAGGAGTTAACTGTAAAGTCCCTGGTGGTCTAGGAGAGGGAGAGAATTAACTGTAACGTCCCTGGTGGTCTAAGGAAAGGAAAGTGTTAACTGTAAAGTCCCTGGTGGTCTAGGGAAGGGAAGGAGTTAACTGTAAAGTCCCTGGTGGTCTAGGGAAGAGAAAGAGTTAACTGTAAAGTCCCTGGTGGTCTAGGGAAGAGAAAGAGTTAACTGTAAAGTCCCTGGTGGTCTAGGGAAGGGAAAGTACTGTAAAGTTCCTGGTGGTCTAGGGAAGGGAAGGGGTTAACTGTAAAGTCTCTGGTGGTCTAGGGAAGGGAAAAAGTTAACTGTAAAGTCCTTTTTGGTATAAAGAAGGGAGAGAGTTAACTGTAAAGTCCCTGGTGGTCTAGGGAAGGGAAAGAGTTAACTGTAAAGTTCCTGGTGGTCTAGGGAAGGGAAAGAGTTAACTGTAAAGTCCCTGGTGGTCTAGGGAAGGGAGAGAGTTAACTGTAAAGTCCCTGGTTGTCTAGGGAAGGGAGAGAGTTAACTGTAAAGTCCCTGGTGGTCTAGGAGGGGGAGAGAGTTAACTGTAAAGTCCCTGGTGGTCTAGGGAAGGGAAGGAGTTAACTGTAAAGTTCCTGGTGGTCTAGGGAAGGGAAGGAGTTAACTGTAAAGTTCCTGGTGGTCTAGGGAAGGGAGGGAGTTAACTGTAAAGTCCCTGGTGGTCTAGGGAAGGGAAGGAGTTAACGGTAAAGTCCCTGGTGATCTAGGGAAGGGAAGGAGTTAACGGTAAAGTCCCTGGTGATCTAGGGAAGGGAAGGAGTTAACTGTAAAGTCACTGGTGATCTAGGAGAGGGAGAGAGTTAACTGTAAAGTCCCTGGTGGTCTAGTGCAGTGAGAAGAATGGGGTAGGTAAGTATCGACGGCCGAAGCCTCCTAAACAATTCAATCTCCATTCGTTTCTTTCTTTTTTTTTCATTTTTAATCTCACGTCAGAAACAATTTTTAATTTCCCTTTTGACAAAATGAGCGGAAAAAAAAAGTATTTTAATCACCCGAAACGGAATCAGTTCAGCTGTTGTTTACGAGGAGCGAGCGCGATTCATCAGGACGCAGGCACTGTCAGCGAGCGCCGATCATCTGTAATTTCTGGCCAGATGATGCTACATTAGGTTCCCGCTAACCCTGGGCGGCTCCGCACTAACTAACCATTTCCCGCTCGCTAATATCAATCACTCCTCTGTTCACGGGTGGTAAACAAAGGCGAACAAAAATTACAGGGTCCGCCGGCGCGACTATGGAGAGATGTGCTGCGGGATTGTCTGTACTAATGGACAGAAACATGGAGAGAGCAAAAACAGAGGCTCATTGATGGGCCCCCCCAAACCCTCAGTCCTAGAATGGGGGTGCAGCATCTGCTCACCACTTTCTTTTTAGGTGGTTAGTAATTTGACCACATCCTAACGGGGTAAGTCTTCTTAGGATTGGGATTATCCTCAGCTGGTGTTCATCCTTTTTGTAGATCACAGTTCCTCGGGGGCCGTCCTTCTGATACATTAGTAATAGTAATGAGCAGGTGCAGCATATGTTCACCCCTTTTTTTTTACCTGGTTAGTAATTTGGCCACATCCTAACGGGGTACGTCTTGTTAATATTGGGGTTATCCTCAGCTGGTTTTCATCCTTTCTGTAGACCACAGCTCCTTGGGGGCCGTCCTTCTGATACATTAGTAATAGTAAAGAGCAGGTGCAGCATATGTTCACCACTTTTTTTTACCTGGTTAGTAATTTGGCCACATCCTAACGGGGTAAGTCTTGTTAGGATTGGGCTTATCCTTAGCTGGTTTTCATCCTTTTTGTAGACCACAGCTCCTCGGGGGCCGTCCTTCTGATACATTAGTAATAGTAATGAGCAGGTGCAGCATATGTTCACCCCTTTTTTTTTAGGTGGTTAGTAATTTGGCCACATCCTAACGGGGTACCTCTTGTTAGGATTGGGGTTATCCTTAGCTGGTTTTCATCCTTTTTGTAGACCACAGCTCCTCGGGGGCCATCCTTCTAATACATTAGTAATAGTGATGAGCAGGTGCAGCATATGTTCACCTTTTTTTTTAGGTGGTTAGTAATTTGGCCACATACTAACGGGGATAAGTTGTGAGGATTGGTGTCATCCTCAGCTGCTTTTCATCCTTGCTGTAGACCACAGCTCCTCGGGGGCCGTCCTTCCGATACATTAGTGAAAGTGATGAGCGAGTTCAACACTGCTTAGTACTCGATTGAGTATCCTGGTGCTCGAGGACCATGCTCAAGTCCCTGCCCCACATCTTACGTGGCTTTCACAAATTGCCTGCCCAACACGGTAATGCCGTAGCCATGTTGGCTACTGGCATTACTGTGATTGGCCGGCTGCATCGCATCATCGGGTCTATATAAGACTCAGAGACGCCATGCTCGGTGCACAGTGCCCAGAAATAGTGTAGGGAGAGCTGCTGGAGAAGGGACAGTGTATTACAGTGATTATTGCCTTACAGTCCTTGCTGCTGCAATGGAAAACCAAAGGTCCTTTTCAGGGCTAAGTCCAATCTATTTTATTCTCTATTAATACCGCTGATATTTAGTGTAGGGAAAGTTGCTGGAGAAGGGATAGTGTAGTGGACGCATCTAGGCAGGGGTTATTGCCTAACAGTCCTTGCTGCTGCTGCAACAAAAAAAGTCCTTTTCAGGCCTACTTCTATTCTAGTCTCTATTAATACCGCTCTTAGCTGCATACTTGTGGTAAGGGATGCAGAAGTGGATGTCCCGCTGATGGTGCACGCAGAGGCTGTAGGCCAGGGAAAACTGAGCCTGATGTAGGAGAGCACCAAACCCATGCAACATTGAGACCGAGCTTTCTGTCCTAGTTTGCAGGGGGGCACGAGACACCACTGTTGAAGCCAGAACAGTGCGAGCAGGTTGTGGGTTGGATGGTAAATAATGCTTCCAGTCTGTTCCCCAGCACCACCCTGTCTTCCACAAGGTCCAGTCTCACTAATCAAGAGTCTGGACCACATAATCCTCCCCCTGACCTTCATTCCTCCCACCATGGTGGGTCTCAGGAGACAAGGGACACTCCCGGGAGCTCTTTACATTTCCATTTATTGATTCTGGCTTCTCACTCTGCACGTTTCAAGAAGGACATGAGAAGATCGTGTGCGGTGATGCCCAATATTTTATCAACTATGGTCAGAAGAAGACGACAGTGGGGAACGGTAATTAGTGCCTTAAGATGGTGGGTGATGATGAGACACAGTTGCCAAGAAATCCTATTGTTAAGTCAACAAGTCGAGGAGGACCAGAGTGTGGAAGTGGAAGACGAGGTGGTGGATGATGACGTCACTGACCGAACCTGGCATGTAGCATGCAGAGCGAGGATAGCAGCGCAGAGGGGGGGGATCCGCAGCATCGCAATAGGCAGGAAGAGTTAGTGGGGTGGCCAATGGGAGACGGTGGGCAACTGTTCCCCCCAAACACCCACATAAGGCAAGTGTCATGACTCACGGCTGTCAGTGTTCCCTGATGCATGGCCGGTAGGAGGGCCCCACTCATTGCCTCCTTCCCAGGATCACAGCGCCTTATCTATGGGGCATTTTCGTTCATGCGGCGCCAGTTATAATTCTGCTCTGCAGTGTGTCGCTGGTCCCTGTAAGTTGTCTGATCCTGCCTCCTGTCCTGACTACGTCCGTCCTCCCTGCTTCCCGACCTGATTGCCTCCATTCCTCTTTGACACCCGTCCTCCCCCCTCTTTGTTTTCATCCTCCTTTACTCCCTGCTACTACCTGCTCTCCTGGCTCCCGACTTCAGCTTGTAATTAAACTCCGGTTCCACGCTCCTCCGGTCTTTGACGTTCTCTCTCGGTTTTCTGACTTGGTTCTCCCTTGACTCTGTCTCCGTTCGATCCCTGATACCAGGTTGACCTCCTGGCTCTGACTCCGGTCCGTATGACCATCCACTCCTTCCACTAAGGAGACTAGTGCCATCTAGTGGAAAGTTTCTGCCCAGCACTCTCCAGGTGCTCCAGCTCCCCCTGCTGGTTTGCTACAGTCTAGTGCCATCTAGTGGAGAATTTCTGCCTAGCACTCTCCTGGTATTCCAGCACCCTCTGCTGGATCATTAAAGCAAGGTCTCAGGCCAAGGGTTAGGTGTTCCCCAGTCTAGCACTTTTTTTTATAGAAAGTGCGGACGATAGGAAAATTGCGATTTGCAACCTGTGCCATAACAAGATCAGCAACTGCCTGACCACCACCAGCCTGACCACCACCAGCATGCTCAGGCACATGTCGTCAAAATACCTGACTAGGTGGGCCGAACGTCTGGGTCCACAATCAGTGTCTGCGGATGACACCACTGCCTTGTCCCCGATGCTACGTGCTGGGCAATCCCCTGTCCAGAAAGCAGGCACAAGATGCATCCCGCCATGCACCTGTCGTTCCAGATTCTCAACCACCATCAACAACCACGTCCACTTCTTTCTCCCAGCGCAGCGTTCAGCTGTCTCGACTCTACCCCAGGCCTTAGAATTAGAAAGGAAATACCCAGCCACCCACCCACAGGCCCAAACACTAAATGGCCACATTTCGAGACTGCGTGCCCTGGAAATGTTGCCAGTTTGGCTTATGGACACTGAGGCTTTCCATAACCTCATGGCGGCAGCCGTACCTCGGTACTTAGTCCCTATCCATCACTATTCTTACCTGTGTGCCGTCCCTGCCTTACACCAGCTCGCGTCCCAGACCCATGACATCAGGAGCACAGTTATTGGGAAGTTGCAATTATTGACCGATACATTGACAAGAGCAGGAGGAAGAATAGAGACAGAGTCGTCCTCCTGGTGGGGACAGGGAGAGTCGTCCTCCTGGTGGGGACAGGGAGAGTCGTCCTCCTGGTGTGGACAGGGAGAGTCGTCCTCCTGGTGTGGACAGGGAGAGTCGTCCTCCTGGTGTGGACAGGGAGAGTTGTCCTCCTGGTGTGGACAGGGAGAGTCGTCCTCCTGGTGTGGACAGGGAGAGTTGTCCTCCTGGTGTGGACAGGGAGAGTCATCCTCCTGGTGGGCACAGGGAGAGTCATCCTCCTGGTGTGGACAGGGAGAGTCATCCTCCTGGTGGGGACAGGGAGAGTCGTCCTCCTGGTGGGGACAGGGAGAGTCATCCTCCTGGTGGGGACAAGGAGAGTCATCCTCCTGGTGTGGACAGGTAGAACTGTCCTCCTGGTGTGGACAGGGAGAGTCATCTTACTGGTGTGGACAGGGAGAGTCATCCTCCTGGTGTGGACAGGGAGAGTCGTCCTCCTGGTGGAGACAGGGTGAGTCATCTTACTGGTGTGGACAGGGAGAGTCGTCCTCCTGGTGTGGACAGGGAGAGTCGTCCTCCTGATGGGGACAGGGAGAGTCATCCTCCTGGTGTGGACAGGGAGAGTCGTCCTCCTGGTGGAGACAGGGAGAGTCATCTTACTGGTGTGGACAGGGAGAGTCGTCCTCCTGGTGTGGACAGGGAGAGTCGTCCTCCTGATGGGGACAGGGAGAGTCGTCCTCCTGGTGAGGACAGGGAGAGTCGTCCTTCTGGTGGGGACAGAGAGAGTCGTACTTCTGGTGGGGACAGGGAGAGTTGTCCTCCTGGTGTGGACAGGGAGAGTCATCCTCCTGGTGGGGACAGGGAGAGTCGTCCTCCTGGTGGGGACAGGGAGAGTCGTCCTCCTGGTGGGGACAGGGAGAGTCGTCCTCCTTGTGGGGACAGGGAGAGTCGTCCTCCTGGTGGGGACAGGGAGAGTCATCCTCCTGGTGAGGACAGGGAGAGTCGTCTTCCTGGTGGGGACAGGGAGAGTCGTCCTCCTGGTGGGGACAGGGAGAGTCGTCCTCCTGGTGGGGACAGGGAGAGTCGTCCTCCTGGTGGGGACAGGGAGAGTCGTCCTCCTGGTGGGGACAGGGAGAGTCGTCCTCCTGGTGGGGACAGGGAGAGTCGTCCTCCTGGTGGGGACAGGGAGAGTCGTCTTCCTGGTGGGGACAGGGAGAGTCGTCCTCCTGGTGGGGACAGGGAGAGTCGTCCTCCTGGTGGGGACAGGGAAGTCTTGCCTGTTGGGAGTCTGGCACACATGGCTAACTTTATGTCCCGCTGCTTTTCCGGTGACCCTTGCGTTAGACACATTTTGGCCAACACCGATTACTGGTTGTTTACCCTTCTCGCCCCAATGAGAACTTTCCACCTCTCTATGTCTAAGTCAGTGACAACAAAAGTGAGTACACCCCTACGTGAAAATGCCCGAAGTGTGAATATTTTGTATGGCCAAAATTTTCAAAAAGAAACAAGCTTCTGGTGCCATCAGTGGTGCCCCCTGCAGCAGGTGAGACCACCACACAAGGCTTACACCCCACAGTCACCCCCAAGGGTCAGAAACTACCACAAAAGCATCAAAATACCTTTAAGTGTTTAACAGTAAATGGCTCAGGTCTCTATAGACCATCCCTTTAAGTCCGCTGTCTGCCCCCCTCCCTGTCGGTGCTACAGAGCTGTTTTATGGCCGCACCGCTCTCGCGGTCCACGTTTAATGTGCCATTTATGCATTTAAAACAGGGACGCGGGACAGTAAAAATGACGCATGCGGCACATTAACACGCTCAGTTTATGATCAAATATCCCCTCCGAGCTGTTTGGATGTGTGACCCTCCACCGGCGCCTCTGTGGGGCGTACAGCATTACTGAGGCAGAACGCCGCCTCACAGGATGCATTCTGCTTCTCCCAATTAAAAAAATTGGGCTACAGAATAACAGCGGTGTTATCATAATCAATGAGCGGATGAGACGCCGGGCCGAAGAGCTGACGGCAGAGAGCACGGACCCCTGCACTGTGCTGTGCCCCCCGCACCAAGAAATACTGGAGCAAAAACCTAAGAGCCAATCCAGGGCCCCTGACAACACAGGGGTATCACTGTCCCCTTTCCAAATCACCCATCCGGGGCCCCTGACAACACAGGGGTATCACTATCCCCTTCCAAATCATCCATCTGGGGCCCCTGACAGCACAGGGGTATCATTGTCCTTTTCCAAATCACCCATCCGGGGCCCCTGACAGCACAGGGGTATCACTGTCCCCTTCCAAATCATCCATCCGGGGCCCCTGACAGCACAGGGGTATCATTGTCCTTTTCCAAATCACCCATCCGGGGCCCCTGACAGCACAGGGGTATCATTGTCCTTTTCCAAATCACCCATCCGGGGCCCCTGACAGCACAGGGGTATCATTGTCCTTTTCCAAATCACCCATCCGGGGCCCCTGACAACACAGGGGTATCACTGTCCCCTTCCAAATCATCCATCCGGGGCCCCTGACAGCACAGGGGTATCATTGTCCTTTTCCAAATCACCCATCCGGGGCCCCTGACAACACAGGGGTATCACTGTCCCCTTCCAAATCACCCATCCGGGGCCCCTGACAGCACAGGGGTATCATTGTCCTTTTCCAAATCACCCATCCGGAGCCCCTGACAACAAAGGGGTATCACTGTCCCCTTCCAAATCACCCATCCAAGGCCCCTGACAGCACAGGGGTATCACTGTCCCCTTCTAAATGACCCATTCGGGGCCACACAGGGGTATCACTCTCCCCTTCCAAATTACCCATCCGGGGCCCCTGACAGCACAGGGGTATCACTGTCCCCTTCCAAATCACCTATCCAGGGCCCCTGACAGCACAGAGGTATCACTGTCCCCTTCCAAATCACCCATCCAGGGCCCCTGACAACACAGGGGTATCACTGTCCCCTTCCAAATCACCCATCCAGGGCCCCTGACAACACAGGTGTATCACTGTCCCCTTCCAAATCACCCATCTGGGGGCTCTGACATCACAGGGGTATCATTGTCCCCTTCCAAATCACCCATCCGGGGCCCCTGACAACACAGGTGTATCACTGTCTCCTTCTAAATGACCCATCCGGGGCCCCTGACAACACAAGGGTATCACTGTCCCCTTCCAAATCACCTATCCGGGGCCCCTGACAGCACAGGGGTATCACTGTTCCCTTCCAAATCACCCATCCGGGGCCCCTGACAGCACAAGGGTATCACTGACCCCTTCTGAATCATCCATCCGGGGCCCCTGACAACACAGGTGTATCACTGTCCTCTTCCAAATCACCCATCCGGGGCCCCTGACAGCACAGGTGTATCACTGTCCCTTTCCAAATCACCCATCCGGGGTCCCTGACAGCACAGGGGCATCACTATCCCCTTCCAAATCACCCATCCAGGGCCCCTGACAGCACAGGGGTATCACTGAACCCTTCCAAATCACCCATCCAGGGCCGCTGACAGCACAGGGGTATCACTATCCCCTTCCAAATCACCCATTTGGGGCCCCTGACAGCACGGGGGTATCAATGACCCCTTCCAAATCACCCATCTGGGGTCTCTGACAACACAGGGGTATCACTGTCCCCTTCCAAATCAGCACTTTAATGGGCACTTACCCAAAGTTTCATGTGTGGCTGCAATGGATTTGGAACCGTGCCTTAAAGGGGTATTCCGGAAAGTATAGATGATAATGGCTAAATCTGGGGGGCTCTGACTGCTGAGACCCCTAATGAGCCCCTCACTCAGAGCTCCACCATCTCCAGCAGTCCCATAGTCAATGAATATAGTGGAGGTGAATACACAGACAGTGCGCCCCCATTCTGGAGAACACTGGGGGTCCAATTATTAAGTTATTACCTAACTTTTGGATAGGGTATAACGTCTTCTTGTTGAAATGCCCCCCTTTAAAGAGGGTCTTATAATCTGCGGAAAAATTGGGGGGGGGGGGGGCGAAAACCAAGAGATAACAATATGATGCAGCTATTCTAAAATGGACTTTTGCAGTAAGTACATCGGCCCCAACAGGTCTAACATATGTATTTAGGTATGTATTGTGGAATCTGGTGACAGATGCTCCTTGTGGGTCAGCTCCGGCCCCCCCGGGTGGGGGGTGATCGGGGGTGTGGGGTCGGGGCTGCCTCCATCCATCCCAGTATCCCCGGCCCCCGGCGTCTGAGCCCGGCTCCCAGTATCCAGGAGAATAAAGCCGCGTATAATGGGCACGGAATAATTCAAGACCAGAGGGGAATTAGCGGCGGCGGCGGCGGAGAAGAGGCTCTCGAATTAATGAAATGAAAGTAATCTTGATTGGCCTCATTTGTGGAGGTTCAAAAGCCGCCGATCATCAGCCGGAGCCGGAGCCGGAGATCAGCGGTGACCGCCGCCACTTATCTACAACGCCGCGAGTCAAGTGTGGCCCCGAGAGCCGGAGGGGCGCTGCTCCGTGCGTGAGGACCGGACGCAACCGGGGCGTATCACACTGCTTAGATACAGCCGGAGATCAGCGGTGACCACCGCCACTTATCTACAACGCCGCGAGTCAAGTGTGGCCCCGAGAGCCGGAGGGGCGCTGCTCCGTGCGTGAGGACCGGACACAACCGGGGCGTATCACACTGCTTAGATACAGCCGGAGATCAGCGGTGACCACCGCCACTTATCTAAAACGCCGCGAGTCAAGTGTGGCCCCGAGAGCCGGAGGGGGCGCTGCTCCGTGTGTGAGGACCGGACGCAACCGGGGCGTATCACACTGCTTAGATACAGCCAGAGGGGGTGCTGGTCCGTGTGTGAGGACCGGACGCAACCGGGGCGTATCACACTGCTTAGATACAGCCAGAGGGGGTGCTGGTCCGTGTGTGAGGATTGGACACAACCAGGGTGTATCACACTGCTTAGATACAGCCGGAGGGGGCGCTGCTCCGTGCGTGAGGACGGGCCGGAGCCGGGGTGTATCACACTGCTTAGATACAGCCAGAGGGGGCGCTGCTCCGTGCGTGAGGACGGGCCGGAGCCGGGGTGTATCACACTGCTTAGATACAGCCAGAGAGGCGCTGCTCCGTGTGTGAGGATGGGACGGAGCCGGAGCGTATCACACTGCTTAGATACAGCCAGAGGGGGTGCTGCTCCATGTGTGAGGACGGGCTGGAGCCGGGGTTTATCACACTGCTTAGATACAGCCAGAGGGGGCGCTGCTCCGTGTGTGAGGATGGGCCGGAGTCCGGGGGTATCACACTGCTTAGATACAGCCAGAGAGGCGCTGCTCCCTGTGTGAGGACCGAACGCAACCAGGGTGTATCACACTGCTTAGATACAGCCAGAGGGGGCGCTGCTCCGTGTGTGAGGACGGGCCGGAGCCGGGGTGTATCACACTGCTTAGATACAGCGAGAGGGGGCGCTGGTCCGTGCGTGAGGACCGGATGTAACCGGGGCGTATCACACTGCTTAGATACAGCCAGAGGGGGCGCTGCTCCCTGTGTGAGGACGGGCCGGAGCCGGGGTGTATCACACTGCTTAGATACAGCGAGAGGGGGCGCTGGTCCGTGCGTGAGGACCGGATGTAACCGGGGCGTATCACACTGCTTAGATACAGCCAGAGGGGGCGCTGCTCCCTGTGTGAGGACGGGCCGGAGCCGGGGTGTATCACACTGCTTAGATACAGCCAGAGGGGGCGCTGCTCCGTGTGTGAGGACGGGCCGGAGCCGGGGTGTATCACACTGCTTAGATACAGCCAGAGGGGGCGCTGGTCCGTGTGTGAGGACCGGACACAACCGGGTCGTATCACACTGCTTAGATACAGCCAGAGGGGGCGCTGGTCCGTGCGTGAGGACCGGATGTAACCGGGGCGTATCACACTGCTTAGATACAGCCAGAGGGGGCGCTGCTCCGTGTGTTCCCTGCGATCCTCTTGTGCCTCCTGGGACTTTGTTACATTGTATCAGATACACCAGGAGCTAAAACAATCACATTCCGGACTCAGATTTTTGGCCTCTATTCACTGACAAGAAGCAGAGATGCTGAAAACAATAATAAAAAGTGGATAAAGAAGCCACGAAATTTTACATTTCAATTTATAAACAAAAGTGACGGCGCCTTCTGTCACACGACCTCCGGCGTTCGGGAGGATTTGGCGCAGAATATTTGTAGCTTTCCCATATAAAAGGGTGAAATTTGCAACAATTCCACAGCAATTAGTGTCGTGGATTTGGTTGCGGACGAATCCGTGGTGCAGGAATCTGTGGTGCAGGAATCCGTGGTGCAGGAATCTGTGGTGCAGGAATCCGTGGTGCAGGAATTTGTGGTGCAGGAACCCGTGGTGCAGGAATTTGTGGTGCAGGAATCCGTGGTGCAGGAATCTGTGGTGCAGGAATCCGTGGTGCAGGAATCCGTGGTGCAGGAATCTGTGGTGCATGAATCTGTGGTGTAGGAATCCGTGGTGCAGGAATTTGTGGTGCAGGAACCTGTGGTGCAGGAATTTGTGGTGCAGGAATCCGTGGTGCAGGAATCCGTGGTGCAGGAATCTGTGGTGCATGAATCTGTGGTGTAGGAATCCGTGGTGCAGGAATTTGTGGTGCAGGAACCTGTGGTGCAGGAATTTGTGGTGCAGGAATCCGTGGTGCAAGAATCTGTGGTGCAGGAATCTGTGGTGTAGGAATCCGTGGTGCAGGAATTTGTGGTGCAGGAATCCGTGGTGCAGGAATTTGTGGTGCAGGATCCGTGGTGCAGGAATTTGTGGTGCAGGAATCCGTGGTGCAGGAATTTGTGGTGCAGGAATCCGTGGTGCAGGAATTTGTGGTGCAGGAATCTGTGGTGTAGGAATCCGTGGTGCAGGAATTTGTGGTGAAGGAATCCGTGGTGCAGGAATTTGTGGTGCAGGATCCGTGGTGCAGGAATTTGTGGTGCAGGAATCCGTGGTGCAGGAATCCGTGGTGCAGGATGGCGCCACGTGTGAATCCGCTATTAGATGAAATCCAGGTCAGCGGCGCCATCACTCGGGGACCTTCTGCCGTCTTGTTAATTAGCGCCTGACGCAGATCGTCTAATCTCCAAACAACGATGACAAGTCTATTAGCCGAAATGTTAATGTGTGAGGCTGTGACAGTGAGGGGATGAGATGACAGCGGGGGCTCCAGCCGTACACGTCCCCCCGCAGGCTTTACCCTTCTGTTCATTAAAGCGCCAAATATCCAACAATGACTCCATAGGGGGAACCCGGGCCGGGGGGCTACGATGAGCCGCTCACTATTCCATGGGTGGTCTGAACACACACGGCTCTGCTATATCCATCCGCTCAGGGTTCAGCCTATACACCCTGTTCATGTTGATTCCTCTACATTTGAGGGGCTTTTTCATTTTTTCCGCCTCCAATAAAAACTACCACCAGAAATATTGGAACACTGGTCAGAAAAGGGTTAAACTGTCCCCATTCTGGGTGCAGAATCAAGTGAATGTGGTAGAGGGTCTCCTCCTTAAAGGGGCACTTTAAAGGAGAGCAGCTTAGCTCTTATTTAAAAAAATGCACCAAAAAAAGAAAAGAAAAACGTCCTGAATGAGCTCACTGATGGATTCTCAGTTAACTCATGCTGCAGCCAGATATAGACAACGCGATACAGGTGCCACTAACAGGCAAATGGGGCAAAATGGTTAATGAATCCCGAATCCAAAACTTATTATCATATCCAAATACAAAAAAAAATGTTCCCCCAAGTGGACGACCCCAGCGGATCAGCCAAGAGGAAGACAGAGGATGAGAAAACTAGAAGTTTCCTTCCACTTTCCAAAAAGACACATCTGCAGGTTTTTCCCTCTGCTCTCTATACAGACACATCTGCAGGTTTTTCCCTCTGCTCTCTATACAGACACATCTGCAGGTTTTTCCCTCTGCTCTCTATACAGACACATCTGCAGGTTTTTCCCTCCGCTCTCTATACAGACACATCTGCAGGTTTTTCCCTCCGCTTTCTATACAGACACATCTGCAGGTTTTTCCCTCCGCTTTCTATAAAGACACATCTGCAGGTTTTCCCCCCACTCTCTATAAAGACACATCTGCAGGTTTTTCCCTCTGCTCTCTATACAGACACATCTGCAGGTTTTTCCCTCCGTTCTCTATACAGACACATCTGCAGGTTTTTCCCTCCGCTTTCTATAAAGACACATCTGCAGGTTTTTCCCTCCCCTCTCTATCCAGACACATCGGCAGGTTTTTCCCTCCGCTCTCTATCCAGACACATCTGCAGGTTTTTCCCTCCACTTTCTGTAAAGACACATCTGCAGGTTTTCCCCCCACTCTCTATACAGACACATCTGCAGGTTTTTCCCTCCCCTCTCTATCCAGACACATCGGCAGGTTTTTCCCTCCGCTCTCTATCCAGACACATCTGCAGGTTTTCCCCTCTGCTCTCTATCCAGACACTTCTGCAGGTTTTTCCCTCCGCTCTCTAAACAGACACTTCTGCAGGCTTTTCCCTCCGCTCTCTATACAGACACTTCTGCAGGTTTTTCCCTCTGCTCTCTATACAGACACGTCTGCAGGTTTTTCCCTCGGCTCTCTATACAGACACTTCTGCAGGCTTTTCCCTCTGCTCTCTATACAGACGGATCTGCAGGTTTTTCCCTCCGCTCTCTATACAAACACATCTACAGGTTTTTCTCTCCGATCTCTATACAGACACATCTGCAGGTTTTTCTCTCTGATCTCTATAAAGACACATCTGCAAGTTTTTCCCTCCGCTCTCTATAAAGACACATCTGCAGGTTTTCCCCCCACTCTCTATCCAGACACATCTGCAGGTTTTTCCCTCTGCTCTCTATCCAGACACATCTGCAAGTTTTTCCCTCCGCTCTCTATACAGACACATCTGCAGGTTTTTCCATCTGCTCTCTATAAAGACACATCTGCAGGTTTTTCCCTCTGCTCTCTATATAGACACATCTGCAGGTTTTTCCCTCGGCTCTCTATACAGACACTTCTGTAGGCTTTTCCCTGTGCGCTCTATAAAGACACATCTGCAGGTTTTTCCCTCCGTTCTCTATACAGACGCATCTGCAGGTTTTTCCCTCCGCTCTCTATACAAACACATCTGCAGGTTTTTCTCTCCGATCTCTATACAGACACATCTGCAGGTTTTTCTCTCTGATCTCTATAAAGACACATCTGCAGGTTTTTCCCTCCGCTCTCTATAAAGACACATCTGCAGGTTTTCCCCCCACTCTCTATCCAGACACATCTGCAGGTTTTTCCCTCTGCTCTCTATCCAGACACATCTGCAGGTTTTTCCCTCCGCTCTCTATACAGACTCATCTGCAGGTTTTCCATCTGCTCTCTATAAAGACACATCTGCAGGTTTTTCCCTCTGCTCTCTATATAGACACATCTGCAGGTTTTTCCCTCCGTTAACTATAAAGACACATCTACAGGTTTTTCCCTCCTCTCTCTATAGAGACACATCTGCAGATTTTTCCCTTCACTCTATACAGACACATCTGCAAGGTTTTCCCTCTGCTCGATATAAAGACACATCTGCAGGTTTTTCCCTCAGCTCTCTATACAGACACATCTGCAGGTTTTCCCCCCACTCTCTATCCAGACACATCTGCAGGTTTTTCCCTCTGCTCTCTATCCAGACACATCTGCAGGTTTTTCCCTCCGCTCTCTATACAGACTCATCTGCAGGTTTTCCATCTGCTCTCTATAAAGACACATCTGCAGGTTTTTCCCTCTGCTCTCTATATAGACACATCTACAGGTTTTTCCCTCCTCTCTCTATAGAGACACATCTGCAGATTTTTCCCTTCACTCTATACAGACACATCTGCAAGGTTTTCACTCTGCTCGATATAAAGACACATCTGCAGGTTTTTCCCTCAGCTCTCTATACAGACACTTCTGTAGGCTTTTCCCTGTGCGCTCTATAAAGACACATCTGCAGGTTTTTCCCTCCGTTCTCTATACAGACGCATCTGCAGGTTTTTCCCTCCGCTCTCTATACAAACACATCTGCAGGTTTTTCTCTCCGATCTCTATACAGACACATCTGCAGGTTTTTCTCTCTGATCTCTATAAAAACACATCTGCAGGTTTTTCCCTCCGCTCTCTATAAAGACACATCTGCAGGTTTTCCCCCCACTCTCTATCCAGACACATCTGCAGGTTTTTCCCTCTGCTCTCTATCCAGACACATCTGCAGGTTTTTCCCTCCGCTCTCTATACAGACTCATCTGCAGGTTTTCCATCTGCTCTCTATAAAGACACATCTGCAGGTTTTTCCCTCTGCTCTCTATATAGACACATCTGCAGGTTTTTCCCTCCGTTAACTATAAAGACACATCTACAGGTTTTTCCCTCCTCTCTCTATAGAGACACATCTGCAGATTTTTCCCTTCACTCTATACAGACACATCTGCAAGGTTTTCCCTCTGCTCGATATAAAGACACATCTGCAGGTTTTTCCCTCAGCTCTCTATACAGACACATCTGCAGGTTTTCCCCCCACTCTCTATCCAGACACATCTGCAGGTTTTTCCCTCTGCTCTCTATCCAGACACATCTGCAGGTTTTTCCCTCCGCTCTCTATACAGACTCATCTGCAGGTTTTCCATCTGCTCTCTATAAAGACACATCTGCAGGTTTTTCCCTCTGCTCTCTATATAGACACATCTGCAGGTTTTTCCCTCCGTTAACTATAAAGACACATCTGCAGATTTTTCCCTTCACTCTATACAGACACATCTGCAAGGTTTTCCCTCTGCTCGATATAAAGACACATCTGCAGGTTTTTCCCTCAGCTCTCTATACAGACACATCTGCAGGTTTTTCCCTCCACTCTCTATCCAGACACATCTGCAGGTTTTTCTCTCCGATCTCTATACAGACAAATCTGCAGGGTTTTCTCTTTATCGGACATGAAATCAGAATAAACTTTCCCCGTTTTAAGTCAATTAGGAACCAAAATTATTTCTATTTGCCAAAGCCAGAATAATGAGAGAGAGAGAATGTTTTAAAGCATTTTTATTACTTTCTGCAAAGGCAAAAGTTTCTATACACTAAGAGTACTGTGCCTTTAAACAATGTAGGACCGCCCATATGATGATGTCATGTCTTTGGAAGCTTCTGATAGGTTTATTGGCAACATCTGAGTTAATTAGAGACACACCTGTGGATGTATTGTAATGCACACCTGAAACACACGGCTTCTTTGTGTAGCATCATGGGAAAGTCAAAAGAAATCAGGCAAGATCTCAGGAAGAGAATTGTGGACTTGCACAAGTCTGGATCATCCTTGGATGCAATTTCCAGATACCTGAAGAAGCTTCGTTTATATGTACAAACAATTATACACAAGTACACACAAGATGGGAATGTCTAGCCATCATACCACTCAGGAAGAAGACGGGTTCTGTGCACCAGAGATGAGCGCGCTTTGGTCAGACATGTGCAGATCAACCCAAGAACAAAAGTAAAAGACCTTGTGAAGATGCTGGCGGAAGCTGGTAAGATTGTGCCATTATCCACAGTGACACGAGAACTGTATCAACATGGGCTGAAAGGTCACTCTGCCAGGAAGAAACCATTACTCCAAAAGAAACAGAAAAAAAGCCAGATTAAAGTTTGCAAATGCACACAGGAACAAAGACCTTCATTTTTGGAGACAAAACTAAAATTGAACTATTTGGCCATAATCACCATCGTTACGTTTGGAGGAAAAAGGGAGAAGCTTTGAAGCCTAAGAACACCATCCCGACTGTGAAACTCAGGGGTGGAAGCATCATGTTGTGGGGTTGGTTTGCTGCAGGAGGGACTGGTGCACTTCACAAAATAGATGGCATCATGCGGAGAGAAGATTATGTGGCAATACTGAAGAACATCTCAAGACATCAGCCAGGAACTTAAAGTTTGGGCCGAAATGGTTTTTCCAAATGGACAATGACTTGAAGCTACTGCCAAACTGGTTACAAAGTGGATTAAGGATAAAAAAAAAAAGTCAATGTTTTGGAATGGCCATCACAAAACCCTGATCTCAATGTTTTGGAGTGGCCATCACAAAACCCTCATCTCAATGTTTTGGAGCGGCCATCACAAAACCCTGATCTTAATATTTTTGAGTGTCCATCACAAAACCCTGCTCTTAATATTTTTGAAGAGCCATCACAAAACCCTGGTCTCAATGTTTTGGAGTGGCCATCACAAAACCCTGATCTCAATGTTTTGGAATGGCCATCACAAAACACTGATCTCAATATTTTGGAGTGGCCATTACAAAACCCTAATCTCAATATTTTGGAGTGGCCATCACAAAACCCTGATCTCAATGTTTTGGAGTGGCCATCATAAAACCCTGCTCTTAATATTTTTGAGTGTCCATCACAAAACCCTGGTCTCAATGTTTTGGAGTGGCCATCACAAAACCCTGGTCTCAATGTTTTGGAGTGGCCATCACAAAGCCATGATCTCAATATTTTGGAGTGGCCATCACAAAACCCTGGTATCAATGTTTTGGAGTGTACATCACAAAGCCCTGATCTCAGTCCTATTAAAAATGTATCGGCAAAAGCTGAAAAGGCCAGTGCGAGCGACGACCTACAAACATCGCTCAGCTACACCTGTTCTGTCAGGAGGAATGGGCCCAAATTCCACCAACTAATGTGAGAAGCTTGTAGAATGATATCCAAAACTGCACAATAAATGGAATCCAGGGTTAAAAAATAATTAAAATGATTTAATCTGGAGGCCAAGCAATGTGGGGCCAGATTGAGGGAATGGATAAGACACACATGTAAAGTGGCTGCATTGGCAGAAGCGGCACCAGCGCTGATCACTTCAAGTTTTGTTTTTTTAATATTAAAACAAAAAATATAAAAGTTTCTGTAGCTAAAAGGAAAAAAGCGGTTCAGCTCGTTACCGCCATCTAGTGTCCACATTACAGAATGCAAGCAACTAATACAAATGAACGAAAAATGTATCAGTCTAACCTGCAATGCAAAGTATAAACCAAAATATATAAAATACAAACATTTTACACCAATTTAACATTTACAATAAACATGATACTGTGCTGGTCATACGATGGCCAAGATCCAGAATCCAAAAATGACCCCATCGAATCATTTATTAATTGTAATTTTACAAATGTAGTCTACATTATTTCTTTAAAGCAGGAAACAAACAATATGGGGGAAAAAGGAAGGAAAAAACAGATCTCAGGACAAATCCAAGGTTCACAAACACATAACAGCTGCAGTTACATTTCAGACATTTGTAAAAATAAATAGTTGAAAATTGGGGCGTGCAATATTATTCATCCCCTTTACTTTCAGTGCAGCAAACTCACTCCAGAAGTTGATTGAGGATCTCTGGATGCTCCAATGTTGTCCTAAATGACTGATGATGATAAATATAAGCCCCTGTGTGTAATGAAGCCTCCGTATAAATGCCCCTGCTCTGTGATAGGCTCAGGGTTCTGTGTAAAGCGCAGAGAACACCATGAAGACCAAGGAACACAACAGGCAGGTCCATGATACTGTTGTGGAGAAGTTTAAAGCCGGATTTGGTTACAAAAATATTTCCACAACTTTAACCATCCCAAGAAGCACTGTGCAAGCGATCATATTGAAATGGAAGGCGCATCATACCACTGCAAATCTACCAAGACCCGGCCGTCCATCCAAACTGTCATCTCACACAAGGAGAAGACTGATCAGAGATGCAGCCAAGAGGCCCATGATCCCTCTGGATGATCTGCAGAGATCTACAGCTGAGGTTGGAGAGTCTGTCCATAGCACAACAATCAGTCGTGCACTGCACAAATCTGGCCTTTATGGAAGAGTGGCAACAAGAAAGCCATTTCCCAAAGATATCCATAAAAAGTGTGGTTTAAAGTTTGCCACAAGCCCCCTGGAGACACCAAACATGTGGAAGAAGGTGGTCTGGTCAGAGGAAACCAAAATCAAACTGTTTGGGCACAATGCCAAACAATAGGTTTGGCGTAAAAGCAACACAGCTCACCACCCTGAACACACCATCCCCACTGTCAAACATGGTGGTGGCAGCATCATGGTTTGGGCCTGCTTTTCTTCAGCAGGGACAGGGAAGATGGTTAAAATTGATGGGAAGATGGATGGAGCCAAATACAGGACCATTCTTAAAGAAAACCTGTTGGAGTCTGCAAAAGACCTGAGACTGGGACGGAGATTTGTCTTCCAACAAGACAATGATCCCAAACATAAAGCAAAATCTACAATGGAATGGTTCACAAATAACCGTATCCAGGTGTTAGAATGGCCAAGTCACAGTCCAGACCTGAACCCAATCGAGAATCTGTGGAAAGAGCTGAAAACTGCTGTTCACAAACGCCTCCATCCAACCTCACTCAGCTCCAGCTGTTTACAAAGAATTGGCGAGAATTTCAGCCTCTCCATGTGCAAAATTGATAGACACATCCCCCAAGAGACTGCAGCTGTAATCGCAGCAAAAGGGGGCGTTACAAAGTATTCACTTACAGGGGATGAATAATATTGCACGCCACAATTGTGTCCCACTTGTTGTTGATTCTTCACCAGAACATTAACATCTTTATCTTTATGTTTGAAGCCTGAAATGTGGGAAAAGGTTGAAAAATTCAAGGGGGCTGAATACTTTCTCAAGGCACTGTATATATTGCTTAGCGAGCTGTGTGACATATAGCTATGATTAAGATCTAATTAGCTCGAAACACGTCATCCATGTGATTTCATATCTTTCCATTTGTTTGCCTTCACCATGCACCATTTTTAACTGATTCCCAATAAATTTGATCTTTCATCTTATTTTTAACCTTGTACATAGGGGCAGTATTATAGTAGTTATATTCCTGTATATAGGGGGCAGTATTATAGTAGTTATATTCTTGTACATAAGGGCAGTATTATAGTATTTATATTCTTGTACATAGGAGGCAGTATTATAGTAGTTATATTCTTGTATATAGGGGCATTATTATAGTAGTTATATTCTTGTATATAGGGGGCAGTATTATAGTAGTTATATTCTCGTACATAGGGGCAGTATTATAGTAGTTATATTCTTGTACATAGGGAGCAGTATTATAGTAGTTATATTCTTGTACATAGGAGCAGTATTATAGTAGTTATATTCTTGTACATAGGAGCAGTATTATAGTAGTTATATTCTTGTACATAGGAGCAGTATTATAGTAGTTATATTCTTGTACATAGGAGCAGTATTATAGTAGTTATATTCTTGTATATAGGGGGCAGTATTATAGTAGTTATATTCTTGTACATAGAGGCATTATTATAGTAGTTATATTCTTGTATATAGGGGGCAGTATTATAGTAGTTATATTCTTGTACATAGGGGCAGTATTATAGTAGTTATATTCTTGTACATAGGAGCAGTATTATAGTAGTTATATTCTTGTACATAGGAGCAGTATTATAGTAGTTATATTCTTGTACATAGGGGGCAGTATTATAGTAGTTATATTCTTGTACATAGGAGCAGTATTATAGTAGTTATATTCTTGTATATAGGGGGCAGTATTATAGTAGTTATATTCTTGTACATAGGGGCAGTATTATAGTAGTTATATTCTTGTACATAGAAGCAGTATTATAGTAGTTATATTCTTGTACATAGGAGCCGTATTATAGTAGTTATATTCTTGTACATAGGGGGCAGTATTATAGTAGTTATATTCTTGTACATAGGAGCAGTATTATAGTAGTTATATTCTTGTACATAGGGGCAGTATTATAGTAGTTATATTCTTGTACATAGAAGCAGTATTATAGTATTATATTCTTGTACATAGGAGCCGTATTATAGTAGTTATATTCTTGTACATAGGAGCAGTAATATAGTAGTTATATTCTTGTACATAGGGGTAGTATTATAGTAGTTATATTCTTGTACATAGAGAGCAGTATTATAGTAGTTATATTCTTGTACATAGGGGGCAGTATTATAGTAGTTATATTCTTGTACATAGGGGGCAGTATTATAGTAGTTATATTCTTGAACATAGGGGGCTGTATTATAGTAGTTATATTCTTGTACATAGGGGGCAGTATTATAGTAGTTATATTCTTGAACATAGGGGGCTGTATTATAGTAGTTATATTCTTGTACATAGGGGGCAGTATTATAGTAGTTATATTCTTGTACATAGGGAGCAGTATTATAGTAATTATATTCTTGTACATAGGGGCAGTATTATAGTAGTTATATTCTTGTACATAGGCGGCAGTATTATAGTAGTTATATTCTTGTACATAGGCGGCAGTATTATAGTAGTTATATTCCTGTATATAGGGGGCAGTATTATAGTAGTTATATTCTTGTACATAAGGGCAGTATTATAGTAGTTATATTCTTGTACATAGGAGGCAGTATTATAGTAGTTATATTCTTGTATATAGGGGCATTATTATAGTAGTTATATTCTTGTATATAGGGGGCAGTATTATAGTAGTTATATTCTTGTACATAGGAGCAGTATTATAGTAGTTATATTCTTGTACATAGGAGCAGTATTATAGTAGTTATATTCTTGTACATAGGAGCAGTATTATAGTAGTTATATTCTTGTACATAGGAGCAGTATTATAGTAGTTATATTCTTGTATATAGGGGGCAGTATTATAGTAGTTATATTCTTGTACATAGAGGCATTATTATAGTAGTTATATTCTTGTATATAGAGGGCAGTATTATAGTAGTTATATTCTTGTACATAGGGGCAGTATTATAGTAGTTATATTCTTGTACATAGGAGCAGTATTATAGTAGTTATATTCTTGTACATAGGAGCAGTATTATAGTAGTTATATTCTTGTACATAGGGGGCAGTATTATAGTAGTTATATTCTTGTACATAGGAGCAGTATTATAGTAGTTATATTCTTGTATATAGGGGGCAGTATTATAGTAGTTATATTCTTGTACATAGGGGCAGTATTATAGTAGTTATATTCTTGTACATAGGAGCAGTATTATAGTAGTTATATTCTTGTACATAGGAGCCGTATTATAGTAGTTATATTCTTGTACATAGGGGGCAGTATTATAGTAGTTATATTCTTGTACATAGGAGCAGTATTATAGTAGTTATATTCTTGTACATATGAGCAGTAATATAGTAGTTATATTCTTGTACATAGGGGTAGTATTATAGTAGTTATATTCTTGTACATAGGGGGCAGTATTATAGTAGTTATATTCTTGTACATAGAGGCAGTATTATAGTAGTTATATTCTTGTACATAGAGAGCAGTATTATAGTAGTTATATTCTTGTACATAGGGGGCAGTATTATAGTAGTTATATTCTTGTACATAGGGGGCAGTATTATAGTAGTTATATTCTTGAACATAGGGGGCTGTATTATAGTAGTTATATTCTTGTACATAGGGGGCAGTATTATAGTAGTTATATTCTTGAACATAGGGGGCTGTATTATAGTAGTTATATTCTTGTACATAGGGGGCAGTATTATAGTAGTTATATTCTTGTACATAGGGGCAGTATTATAGTAGTTATATTCTTGTACATAGGCGGCAGTATTATAGTAGTTATATTCTTGCACATAGGGGCAGTATTATAGTAGATATATTCTTGTACATAGGGGCAGTATTATAGTAGTTATATTCTTGTACATAGGCGGCAGTATTATAGTAGTTATATTCTTGTACATAGAGAGCAGTATTATAGTAGTTATATTCTTGTACATAGGAGCAGTATTATAGTGGTTATATTCTTGTACATAGGAGCAGTATTATAGTGGTTATATTCTTGTACATAGGAGCAGTATTATAGCAGTTATATTCCTGTACATAGGAGCAGTATTATAGTAGTTATATTCTTGTACATAGGCGGCAGTATTATAGTAGTTATATTCTTGCACATAGGGGCAGTATTATAGTAGATATATTCTTGTACATAGGGGCAGTATTATAGTAGTTATATTCTTGTACATAGGCGGCAGTATTATAGTAGTTATATTCTTGTACATAGAGAGCAGTATTATAGTAGTTA
This sequence comes from Anomaloglossus baeobatrachus, assembly GCF_048569485.1. Classification (NCBI taxonomy): domain Eukaryota; kingdom Metazoa; phylum Chordata; class Amphibia; order Anura; family Aromobatidae; genus Anomaloglossus; species Anomaloglossus baeobatrachus. The sequence continues at coordinate 66,004 of NW_027445043.1, forward strand.
TATTCTTGTATATAGGGGCAGTATTATAGTAGTTATATTCTTGTACATAGGGAGCAGTATTATAGTAGTTATATTCTTGTATATAGGGGGCTGTATTATAGTAATTATATTCTTGTACATAGGGGCAGTATTATAGTAGTTATATTCTTGTACATAGGCGGCAGTATTATAGTAGTTATATTCTTGTACATAGGGGCAGTATTATAGTAGTTATATTCTTGTACATAGGGGGCAGTATTATAGTAGTTATATTCTTGTACATAGGGAGCTGTATTATAGTAGTTATATTCTTGTACATAGGGGGCAGTATTATAGTAGTTATATTCTTGTATATAGGAGCAGTATTATAGTAGTTATATTCTTGTACATAGGGGGCAGTATTATAGTAGTTATATTCTTGTACATAGGGAGCTGTATTATAGTAGTTATATTCTTGTACATAGGGGGCAGTATTATAGTAGTTATATTCAAGGGTGTAACGACCGCGGTCGCAGAGGTCGCCACTGCGACTGGGCCCGCAGGGTTATAGGGGCCCGGCAGCCGCTCTGCAGAGCCGCCTGCCGGGCCCCTATGTGTAGTGCCGCTGTGTAGTGGCCGACTGCGCGACCATTGGGGGGCCGGCCTGTGAGTCAGGGGGCCCAGTGTCAGCAGGGGGCAGAGGGGCCCCTGACCTGGAGAGGCCCACCAGGCGTGCCTGTCTGACCTGCAGCAGAGCAGAAGCGCTCCTGCACGGCAGACGTAATCCATCCCTACCAGGACCTGCGATGATGTCATGCCCATGTGACTGTGTGGGAGGAGACACAGGATTGCCGGGAAAAAAGCAGAAAATACTTTGGAGTTTGGACACATGACTGGTAATGAGAAAAGAGGGAACATGAGGGGGGGGGGGTGCAGGGTGAGTGGGATATGAGGGCTGCAGACTGTGACAGAAGCATGTGAAGGGGTGCAGAGTGTTTGAGAGGGGTAAGTTGGGGTACAGGCAGAGTGAGATATGTGTGGCAGGGGGTGCAGGTTGTATAGGGAGCAGGGTGTGTGAGATATGGGGGTGTAGTGTGTGTGATATGGGGGTGCAGGTTGTATGGGGAGCAGGGTGTGTGAGATATGGGGGTGTAGTGTGTGTGATATGGGGGGTGCAGGCTGTATGGGGAGCAGAGTGTGTGACATATGGGGGCAGGGGCATAACTACCGCGGTTGGAAGGAGAAGAGAGGTACTTGTTTTTTTATTTTGCTGGCTGCATGACACATGGAGGTCCTGGGGGGGGCTGGCTGCATGACACCTGGGGGGGCTAGCTGCATGATACATGGAGGCCCTGGGGGGGCTGGCTGCATGACACCTGGGGGGGCTGGCTGCATGACACCTGGGGGGGCTGGCTGCATGACACATGGAGGCCCTGGTGGGGCTGGCTGCATGACACCTGGGGGGCCTGGCTGCATGACACATGGAGGCCCTGGGGGGCTGGGTGCATGACACCTGGGGGGGCTGGCTGCATGACACCTGGGGGGGCTGGCTGCATGACACATGGAGGCCCTGGTGGGGCTGGCTGCATGACACCTGGGGGGGCTGGCTGCATGACACATGGAGGCCCTGGGGGGGCTGGCTGCATGACACCTGGGGGGGCTGGCTGCATGACACATGGAGGCCCTGGGGGGGCTGGCTGCATGACACCTGGGGGGGCTGGCTGCATGACACATGGAGGCCCTGGGGGGCCTGGCTGCATGATACATGGAGGTCTATGGGACTGCATAATAAACATGAAAGACACCTTATACTTGGACTATAGGGCTGCATTATACATGGAGGAGTATGGGGCTGCATAATACAAAATGAATGACACCTTATACATGGAATATAGGGGTGCATTTGTCACGCTTCCCGTGTCCCAGCACCACTCCTTACCCACTGATCCAATCCATGTGTCCACCAGTCATGGCTGCCGCTCCCGCTCCTGCTCCCCTGAGTCCTGCTCCTGGTCTCAGGAGTCTGACTTTGAGTATTGGCCTCAGGATTCTGTATAGGACCGGGCCGCGCCCACTCTCCTGGTCTTATAGGCCCAGCACACCTGCAGCAGGAAATGACATGAGGCTGTGCTGGGTATATAAGACTTGCCTTTCCTTAGGGGCGTTGCCTGATCAACGTGACCTTTAGCTTGTCTTTAGAGCTAGATGCTCAGGTCCCCTTGTGCTCTCTCCTGTGACTGTTTGTCCTTTGCTCCCTGGTACCTGTGCCTGTTTCCTGCACTATCCCATAGAACTCTGTGATCCTGCTGACCCGGTTATAACCGTCCCGGCCACGCCAGTGCTCCGGCTGCCGTGTACTCTGCCACCTGGTGGCGTACTCGGTCCAGTGGATCCACCTCCTGGGCCCACCAGTCCTCCCGGTCCTGACAGATTGATCAGGCCATGGATCCCGCTGGAGCACAAACATCCGAGCTGGCCGAACTACGCCAGGAACTGGTGCAACAGCGTGACACCTTACACCGCATACTAAAGTTCCTGACGTCTGTGGACCACCGGTTGTACACATTACAGACTGCCGCCTCGTCTCGGTCCACGCAGCAAACGGTGTCCGGATCTGAACCTGCTGTCTCCGCAGCCTCGCAACTTCGCCTCGCTGCTCCGCCTCGCTATGCTGGGGACCCCAAGAACTGCCAGGGGTTTTTGAACCAGTGCTCCCTGCATTTCAAGTTACTTCCTCATTTGTTTGTCTCAGACCAGGCTAAAGTGGCATTCCTGATGTCACACTTGGAAGGCGAAGCTCTAGCCTGGATTAACCCCCTGTGGGAGAATGAGGATCCCATGACCACTAACATCCGGGAATTCTTGCACGCCTTCCGAAGTACATTCGATGAACCCGGACGTACCACCACAGTGACTTCTTCGCTCCTCCGGCTACGCCAAGGGACCCTGACCGTCGGCCAATACGCCATCCAGTTCCGCACGCTCGCCTCTGAGCTGGGCTGGAACAATGAGGCCTTGACGGCGGCCTTTTGGGAAGGACTCTCTGGCCGCGTCAAGGACGAGCTTGCTGGCCGTGACGTTCCACGCACCTTGGACGCCTTAATATCTTTAGCCACCCGGATTGACCTCCGTTTCCAGGAGCGAACCAAAGAGGTATTCCGGGAGAAGCTACCACCCCGTCACGCCTTGTCCCCGCAGAGGCCTACCGCTCCTTTGCCCCTGCCTTCCTGTGACATGTTCCCGGAACCCATGCAAATAGACCGCCTGAGCCAAGCCGAGCAACGCCGCGCAGAGCGACTCGCCCGGGGCCTCTGTTTCTATTGCGGAAGCGGTTCTCATCTGCTCCGCTCTTGCCCGGAGAGACCAGGTAGACCCCAAGTCCAAGGGATGGTGGGAACCGCCACCCTTGGTACCGGAATTCCTTCAGTCCCGGTTACACAGACTGTCCAGGTCACAACCGAGAAGACCCAGTTCACGGTGGAGGCTCACATTGATTCGGGAGCAGCGGCTAATTTCATCCGACAAGCTACCGTGGATCGTTATCAGATACCGGTCATCCCGCTTGCAAAACCCCTCTGGTTCGCCTCCGTGGACGGAAAACAATTATACGAACCTGTCCGGTACGCCACCGAATCCGTGAGACTTTGTATTGGTGCCCAGCATACTGAGACCATTGCGTTCTACGTCATCCCGAGAATGACTCCTGCGCTCCTGCTGGGTCTGCCCTGGCTGCGACTACATGACCCTGACATCAGTTGGCGCTCTGGCGCAATCTCTCGCTGGAGTCCCTCGTGCCATGATACCTGCCTACAGCCTGTTCCTCGGTCCCTGTCACCTGACCCTATCATGGCACAAGAAGAGGAGAATTTGACGCAGTCCAGCCTTGTACCACAGCCCCTGGTACCTGACCCTATCATGGCACAAGAACAGGAGCATATGACGCAGTCCTGCGTTGTACCACAGCTCCTGGCACCTGTGCCTGTGGTGCCACCTGAACCGGAAGTGACGACGATCTCCAGCGTCGTTCCACCGTCCCTGACGATTGAGACTCTGATGCCAACGGCTGCCGGGGATGAGTCCCTGTCCTGTGTCCGGTCCGAGACGCCCGGGCCGGTTGTCTTCTCTGCCAGTCCTGTTTCTGACGGTCCTCCTCTTCCCGTTGCCCCCGTTGCCACTGCTGGGAAATCGGCTAAGCGCCGTGCAGCTAAGAAGGCGGTACGGGGTCAGCGGTCCTTCCCCGCCTTTGCGTTGGGTCCCGGTCCGGTGTCTCGATCCGGGGTGCCCCTGGGGTTCTGTGCTCGGAGGGGGGGGCTTAGAGGGGGGGGTACTGTCACGCTTCCCGTGTCCCAGCACCACTCCTTACCCACTGATCCAATCCATGTGTCCACCAGTCATGGCTGCCGCTCCCGCTCCTGCTCCCCTGAGTCCTGCTCCTGGTCTCAGGAGTCTGACTTTGAGTATTGGCCTCAGGATTCTGTATAGGACCGGGCCGCGCCCACTCTCCTGGTCTTATAGGCCCAGCACACCTGCAGCAGGAAATGACATGAGGCTGTGCTGGGTATATAAGACTTGCCTTTCCTTAGGGGCGTTGCCTGATCAACGTGACCTTTAGCTTGTCTTTAGAGCTAGATGCTCAGGTCCCCTTGTGCTCTCTCCTGTGACTGTTTGTCCTTTGCTATCGGGTACCTGTGCCTGTTTCCTGCACTATCCCATAGAACTCTGTGATCCTGCTGACCCGGTTATAACCGTCCCGGCCACGCCAGTGCTCCGGCTGCCGTGTACTCTGCCACCTGGTGGCGTACTCGGTCCAGTGGATCCACCTCCTGGGCCCACCAGTCCTCCCGGTCCTGACAGCATTATACATGGAGGAGTATGGGGCTGCATAATACAATATGATGATTCATGGCGCTACATTATAATACATATAGGACTATGGGGGCTACATTATAATATATGGAGGACTATGGGGGCTACCTTATACATGCTCTGTGTGGGTGCATTATAAAACATGGAGGACTATGTGGTGCAGTATAGTATATGGAGAACTATGGGAAATGCATTATAATACATGGAGAACTATGGAGGTGTATTCTATTATATGAAGGGTTATGTGGGACCCTTTATACTATATGGAAGGCTATGTGGGGGCCATTATAGTATTTGGAGAACTATATACTAGGGGGGACAAAGATACAAGCAGGGGATGGGAATGTTTTGTGCTGAGGAAAAAAGGCTCTTTCCCTCAGCACCCAGCTTTCCCATGCTCTGCTATACATCTCTCAGCACCCAGCTTTCCCATGCTCTGCTATACATCTTCTCTCAGCACCCAGCTTTCCCATGCTCTGCTATACATCTTCTCTCAGCACCCAGCTTTCCCATGCTCTGCTATACATCTTCTCTCAACACCCAGCTTTCTCATGCTCTGCTATACATCTTCTCTCAGCACCCAGATTTCCCATGCTCTGCTATACATCTTCTCTCAGCACCCAGCTTTCCCATGCTCTGCTATACATCTTCTCTCAGCACCCAGCATTCCCATGCTCTGCTATACATCTCTCAGCACCCAGCTTTCCCATGCTTTGCTATACATCTCTCAGCACCCAGCTTTCCCATGCTCTGCTATACATCTCTCAGCACCCAGCTTTCCATGCTCTGCTATACATCTCTCAGCACCCAGCTTTCCCATGCTCTGCTATACATCTCTCAGCACCCAGCTTTCCCATGCTCTGCTATACATCTCTCAGCACCCAGCTTTCCCATGCTCTGCTATACATCTCTCAGCACCCAGCTTTCCCATGCTCTGCTATACATCTCTCAGCACCCAACTTTCCCATGCTCTGATATACATCTCTCAGCACCCAGCTTTCCCATGCTCTGCTATACATCTCTCAGCACCCAGCTTTCCCATGCTCTGCTATACATCTCTCAGCACCCAGCTTTCCCATGCTCTGCTATACATCTCTCAGCACCCAGCTTTCCCATGCTCTGCTATACATCTTCTCTCAGCACCCAGCTTTCCCATGCTCTGCTATACATCTCTCAGCACCCAGCTTTCCCATGCTCTGATATACATCTCTCAGCACCCAGCTTTCCCATGCTCTGCTATACATCTCTCAGCACCCAGCTTTCCCATGCTCTGCTATACATCTCTCAGCACCCAGCTTTCCCATGCTCTGCTATACATCTCTCAGCACCCAGCTTTCCCATGCTCTGATATACATCTCTCAGCACCCAGCTTTCCCATGCTCTGCTACATCTCTCAGCACCCAGCTTTCCCATGCTCTGCTATACATCTCTCAGCACCCAGCTTTCCCATGCTCTGCTATACATCTCTCAGCACCCAGCTTTCCCATGCTCTGATATACATCTCTCAGCACCCAGCTTTCCCATGCTCTGCTATACATCTCTCAGCATCCAGCTTTCCCATGCTCTGCTATACATCTCTCAGCACCCAGCTTTCCCATGCTCTGCTATACATCTCTCAGCACCCAGCTTTCCCATGCTCTGCTATACATCTCTCAGCACCCAGCTTTCCCATGCTCTGCTATACATCTCTCAGCATCCAGCTTTCCCATGCTCTGCTATACATCTCTCAGCACCCAGCTTTCCCATGCTCTGCTATACATCTTCTCTCAGCACCCAGCTTTCCCATGCTCTGCTATACATCTCTCAGCACTCAGCTTTCCCATGCTCTGCTATACATCTCTCAGCATCCAGCTTTCCCATGCTCTGCTATACATCTCTCAGCACCCAGCTTTCCCATGCTCTGCTATACATCTCTCAGCACCCAGCTTTCCCATGCTCTGCTATACATCTCTCAGCATCCAGCTTTCCCATGCTCTGCTATACATCTCTCAGCACCCAGCTTTCCCATGCTCTGCTATACATCTCTCAGCACCCAGCTTTCCCATGCTCTGCTATACATCTCTCAGCACCCAGCTTTCCCATGCTCTGATATGGGAAAGCTGGGTGCTGAGGGAAAGATGTATGACAGAGCATGGGAAAGCTGGGTGCTGAGGACAAGATTGATATCAGATCATGGGAAAGCTGGGTGCTGATAGAGGGATTTTAGATTATGGGAAACCTGGGTTCTGTGGGTAAAAGTCAAGTGTCAGCATCATTATCCCGTACCCTAAGTGTCAGTGTACGTGGAGGGGGGCCTCGGTCCAAATTTTGCACCAGGGCCCATCAAACTCTAGTTACGCCACTGGTTATATTCTTGTACATAGGGGCAGTATTATAGTAGTTATATTCTTGTACATAGGGGCAGTATTATAGTAGTTATATTCTTGTATATAGAGGCAGTATTATAGTAGTTATATTCTTGTATATAGGGGCAGTATTATAGTAGTTATATTCTTGTATATAGGGGCAGTATAATAGTAGTTATATTCTTGTACATAGGGGCAGTATTATAGTAGTTATATTCTTGTACATAGGGGCAGTATTATAGTAGTTATAGTCTTGTACATAGGGGCAGTATTATAGTAGTTATAGTCTTATACATAGGGGCAGTATTATAGTAGTTATATTCTTGTATATAGGGGCAGTATTATAGTAGTTATAGTCTTGTACATAGGGAGCAGTATTATAGTAGTTATATTCTTGTACATAGGGGGCAGTATTATAGTAGTTATATTCTTGTACATAGGGGTAGTATTATAGTAGTTATAGTCTTGTACATAGGGGCAGTATTATAGTAGTTATATTCTTGTACATAGGGGTAGTATTATAGTAGTTATAGTCTTGTACATAGGGGCAGTATTATAGTAGTTATATTCTTGTATATAGGGGCAGTATTATAGTAGTTATATTCTTGTATATAGGGGCAGTATTATAGTAGTTATATTCTTGTACATAGGGGCAGTATTATAGTAGTTATATTCTTGTATATAGGAGCAGTATTATAGTAGTTATAGTTTTGTACATAGGGAGCAGTATTATAGTAGTTATATTCTTGTACATAGGGGCAGTATTATAGTAGTTATATTCTTGTATATAGGGGCAGTATTATAGTAGTTATATTCTTGTACATAGGGGCAGTATTATAGTAGTTATATTCTTGTATATAGGGGCAGTATTATAGTAGTTATATTCTTGTACATAGGGGCAGTATTATAGTAGTTATATTCTTGTATATAGGAGCAGTATTATAGTAGTTATAGTTTTGTACATAGGGGCAGTATTATAGTAGTTATAGTTTTGTACATAGGGAGCAGTATTATAGTAGTTATATTCTTGTATATAGGGGGCAGTATTATAGTAGTTATATTCTTGTACATAGGGGCAGTATTATAGTAGTTATATTCTTGTACATAGGAGCAGTATTATAGTAGTTATATTCTTGTACATAGGGGGCAGTATTATAGTAGTTATATTCTTGTACATAGGAGCAGTATTATAGTAGTTATATTCTTGTACATAGGAGCAGTAATATAGTAGTTATATTCTTGTACATAGGGGCAGTATTATAGTAGTTATATTCTTGTACATAGGAGCAGTATTATAGTAGTTATATTCTTGTACATAGGAGCAGTAATATAGTAGTTATATTCTTGTACATAGGGGTAGTATTATAGTAGTTATATTCTTGTACATAGGGGCAGTATTATAGTAGTTATATTCTTGTACATAGGGGGCAGTATTATAGTAGTTATATTCTTGTACATAGGGGGCAGTATTATAGTAGTTATATTCTTGAACATAGGGGGCTGTATTATAGTAGTTATATTCTTGTACATAGGGGGCAGTATTATAGTAGTTATATTCTTGAACATAGGGGGCTGTATTATAGTAGTTATATTCTTGTACATAGGGGGCAGTATTATAGTAGTTATATTCAAGGGTGTAACGACCGCGGTCGCAGAGGTCGCCAGTGCGACTGGGCCCGCAGGGTTATAGGGGCCCGGCAGCCGCTCTGCAGAGCCGCCTGCCGGGCCCCTATGTGTAGTGCCGCTGTGTAGTGGCCGACTGCGCGACCATTGGGGGGCCGGCCTGTGAGTCAGGGGGCCCAGTGTCAGCAGGGGGCAGAGGGGCCCCTGACCTGGAGAGGCCCACCAGGCGTGCCTGTCTGACCTGCAGCAGAGCAGAAGCGCTCCTGCACGGCAGACGTAATCCATCCCTACCAGGACCTGCGATGATGTCATGCCCATGTGACTGTGTGGGAGGAGACACAGGATTGCCGGGAAAAAAGCAGAAAATACTTTGGAGTTTGGACACATGACTGGTAATGAGAAAAGAGGGAACATGAGGGGGGGGGGGGTGCAGGGTGAGTGGGATATGAGGGCTGCAGACTGTGACAGAAGCATGTGAAGGGGTGCAGAGTGTTTGAGAGGGGTAAGTTGGGGTACAGGCAGAGTGAGATATGTGTGGCAGGGGGTGCAGGTTGTATAGGGAGCAGGGTGTGTGAGATATGGGGGTGTAGTGTGTGTGATATGGGGGTGCAGGTTGTATGGGGAGCAGGGTGTGTGAGATATGGGGGTGTAGTGTGTGTGATATGGGGGGTGCAGGCTGTATGGGGAGCAGAGTGTGTGACATATGGGGGCAGGGGCATAACTACCGCGGTTGGAAGGAGAAGAGAGGTACTTGTTTTTTTATTTTGCTGGCTACATGACACATGGAGGTCCTGTGGGGGCTGGCTGCATGACACCTGGGGGGGCTAGCTGCATGATACATGGAGGCCCTGGGGGGGCTGGCTGCATGACACCTGGGGGGGCTGGCTGCATGACACATGGAGGTCCTGTGGGGGCTGGCTGCATGACACCTGGGGGGGCTAGCTGCATGATACATGGAGGCCCTGGGGGGGCTGGCTGCATGACACCTGGGGGGGCTGGCTGCATGACACATGGAGGCCCTGGGGGGCTGGCTGCATGACACCTGGGGGGGCTGGCTGCATGACACCTGGGGGGGCTGGCTGTATGACACATGGAGGCCCTGGTGGGGCTGGCTGCATGACACCTGGGGGGCCTGGCTGCATGACACATGGAGGCCCTGGGGGGCTGGGTGCATGACACCTGGGGGGGCTGGCTGCATGACACCTGGGGGGGCTGGCTGCATGACACATGGAGGCCCTGGTGGGGCTGGCTGCATGACACCTGGGGGGCCTGGCTGCATGACACATGGAGGCCCTGGGGGGCTGGGTGCATGACACCTGGGGGGGGCTGGCTGCATGACACCTGGGGGGGCTGGCTGCATGACACATGGAGGCCCTGGTGGGGCTGGCTGCATGACACCTGGGGGGGCTGGCTGCATGACACATGGAGGCCCTGGGGGGGCTGGCTGCATGACACCTGGGGGGGCTGGCTGCATGACACATGGAGGCCCTGGGGGGGCTGGCTGCATGACACCTGGGGGGGCTGGCTGCATGACACATGGAGGCCCTGGGGGGCCTGGCTGCATGATACATGGAGGTCTATGGGACTGCATAATAAACATGAAGGACACCTTATACTTGGACTATAGGGCTGCATTATACATGGAGGAGTATGGGGCTGCATAATACAAAATGAATGACACCTTATACATGGAATATAGGGGTGCATTATACATGGAGGAGTATGGGGCTGCATAATACAATATGATGATTCATGGCGCTACATTATAATACATATAGGACTATGGGGGCTACATTATAATATATGGAGGACTATGGGGGCTACCTTATACATGCTCTGTGTGGGTGCATTATAAAACATGGAGGACTATGTGGTGCAGTATAGTATATGGAGAACTATGGGAAATGCATTATAATACATGGAGAACTATGGAGATGTATTCTATTATATGAAGGGTTATGTGGGACCCTTTATACTATATGGAAGGCTATGTGGGGGCCATTATAGTATCTGGAGAACTATATACTAGGGGGGACAAAGATACAAGCAGGGGATGGGAATGTTTTGTGCTGAGGAAAAAAGGCTCTTTCCCTCAGCACCCAGCTTTCCCATGCTCTGCTATACATCTCTCAGCACCCAGCTTTCCCATGCTCTGCTATACATCTTCTCTCAGCACCCAGCTTTCCCATGCTCTGCTATACATCTTCTCTCAGCACCCAGCTTTCCCATGCTCTGCTATACATCTTCTCTCAGCACCCAGCATTCCCATGCTCTGCTATACATCTCTCAGCACCCAGCTTTCCCATGCTTTGCTATACATCTCTCAGCACCCAGCTTTCCCATGCTCTGCTATACATCTCTCAGCACCCAGCTTTCCCATGCTCTGCTATACATCTCTCAGCACCCAGCTTTCCCATGCTCTGCTATACATCTCTCAGCACCCAGCTTTCCCATGCTCTGCTATACATCTCTCAGCACCCAGCTTTCCATGCTCTGCTATACATCTCTTAGCACCCAGCTTTCCCATGCTCTGCTATACATCTCTCAGCACCCAACTTTTCCATGCTCTGATATACATCTCTCAGCACCCAGCTTTCCCATGCTCTGCTATACATCTCTCAGCACCCAGCTTTCCCATGCTCTGCTATACATCTCTCAGCACCCAGCTTTCCCATGCTCTGCTATACATCTCTCAGCACCCAGCTTTCCCATGCTCTGCTATACATCTTCTCTCAGCACCCAGCTTTCCCATGCTCTGCTATACATCTCTCAGCACCCAGCTTTCCCATGCTCTGATATACATCTCTCAGCACCCAGCTTTCCCATGCTCTGCTATACATCTCTCAGCACCCAGCTTTCCCATGCTCTGCAATACATCTCTCAGCATCCAGCTTTCCCATGCTCTGCTATACATCTCTCAGCACCCAGCTTTCCCATGCTCTGCTATACATCTCTCAGCACCCAGCTTTCCCATGCTCTGCTATACATCTCTCAGCACCCAGCTTTCCCATGCTCTGCTATACATCTCTCAGCATCCAGCTTTCCCATGCTCTGCTATACATCTCTCAGCACCCAGCTTTCCCATGCTCTGCTATACATCTCTCAGCACCCAGCTTTCCCATGCTCTGCTATACATCTCTCAGCACCCAGCTTTCCCATGCTCTGATATGGGAAAGCTGGGTGCTGAGGGAAAGATGTATGACAGAGCATGGGAAAGCTGGGTGCTGAGGACAAGATTGATATCAGATCATGGGAAAGCTGGGTGCTGATAGAGGGATTTTAGATTATGGGAAACCTGGGTGCTGTGGGTAAAAGTCAAGTGTCAGCATCATTATCCCGTACCCTAAGTGTCAGTGTACGTGGAGGGGGGCCTCGGTCCAAATTTTGCACCAGGGCCCATCAAACTCTAGTTACGCCACTGGTTATATTCTTGTACATAGGGGCAGTATTATAGTAGTTATATTCTTGTATATAGAGGCAGTATTATAGTAGTTATATTCTTGTATATAGGGGCAGTATTATAGTAGTTATATTCTTGTACATAGGGGCAGTATTATAGTAGTTATATTCTTGTACATAGGGGCAGTATTATAGTAGTTATATTCTTGTACATAGGGGCAGTATTATAGTAGTTATAGTCTTATACATAGGGGCAGTATTATAGTAGTTATATTCTTGTATATAGGGGCAGTATTATAGTAGTTATATTCTTGTATATAGGGGCAGTATTATAGTAGTTATATTCTTGTATATAGGAGCAGTATTATAGTAGTTATAGTCTTGTACATAGGGAGCAGTATTATAGTAGTTATAGTCTTGTACATAGGGGCAGTATTATAGTAGTTATATTCTTGTATATAGGGGCAGTATTATAGTAGTTATATTCTTGTATATAGGGGCAGTATTATAGTAGTTATATTCTTGTACATAGGGGCAGTATTATAGTAGTTATATTCTTGTATATAGGAGCAGTATTATAGTAGTTATAGTTTTGTACATAGGGAGCAGTATTATAGTAGTTATATTCTTGTACATAGGGGCAGTATTATAGTAGTTATATTCTTGTATATAGGGGCAGTATTATAGTAGTTATATTCTTGTACATAGGGGCAGTATTATAGTAGTTATATTCTTGTATATAGGGGCAGTATTATAGTAGTTATATTCTTGTACATAGGGGCAGTATTATAGTAGTTATATTCTTGTATATAGGAGCAGTATTATAGTAGTTATAGTTTTGTACATAGGGGCAGTATTATAGTAGTTATAGTTTTGTAAATAGGGAGCAGTATTATAGTAGTTATATTCTTGTACATAGGGAGCAGTATTATAGTAGTTATATTCTTGTACATAGGAGCAGTATTATAGTAGTTATATTCTTGTACATAGGGGGCAGTATTATAGTAGTTATATTCTTGTACATAGGAGCAGTATTATAGTAGTTATAGTTTTGTACATAGGGGCAGTATTATAGTAGTTATATTCTTGTACATAGGAGCAGTATTATAGTAGTTATATTCTTGTACATAGGAGCAGTATTATAGTAGTTATATTCTTGTACATAGGAGCAGTATTATAGTAGTTATATTCTTGTACATAGGGGGCAGTATTATAGTAGTTATATTCTTGTACATAGGAGCAGTATTATAGTAGTTATATTCTTGTATATAGGGGCAGTATTATAGTAGTTATATTCTTGTACATAGGAGCAGTATTATAGTAGTTATAGTTTTGTACATAGGAGCAGTATTATAGTAGTTATATTCTTGTACATAGGAGCAGTATTATAGTAGTTATATTCTTGTACATAGGAGCAGTATTATAGTAGTTATATTCTTGTACATAGGAGCAGTATTATAGTAGTTATATTCTTGTACATAGGAGCAGTATTATAGTAGTTATATTCTTGTATATAGGAGCAGTATTATAGTAGTTATAGTTTTGTACATAGGGGCAGTATTATAGTAGTTATATTCTTGTACATAGGAGCAGTATTATAGTAGTTATATTCTTGTACATAAGAGCAGTATTATAGTAGTTATATTCTTGTACATAGGAGCAGTATTATAGTAGTTATATTCTTGTACATAGGGGGCAGTATTATAGTAGTTATATTCTTGTACATAGGAGCAGTATTATAGTAGTTATATTCTTGTATATAGGGGCAGTATTATAGTAGTTATATTCTTGTACATAGGGGCAGTATTATAGTAGTTATATTCTTGTACATAGTGGGCAGTATTATAGTAGTTATATTCTTGTACATAGGGGCAGTATTATAGTAGTTATATTCTTGTACATAGGAGCAGTATTATAGTAGTTATATTCTTGTACATAGGGGGCAGTATTATAGTAGTTATATTCTTGTACATAGGAGCAGTATTATAGTAGTTATATTCTTGTATATAGGGGCAGTATTATAGTAGTTATATTCTTGTACATAGGGGCAGTATTATAGTAGTTATATTCTTGTACATAGTGGGCAGTATTATAGTAGTTATATTCTTGTACATAGGGGCAGTATTATAGTAGTTATATTCTTGTACATAGGAGCAGTATTATAGTAGTTATATTCTTGTACATAGGGGGCAGTATTATAGTAGTTATATTCTTGTACATAGGAGCAGTATTATAGTAGTTATATTCTTGTATATAGGGGCAGTATTATAGTAGTTATATTCTTGTACATAGGGGCAGTATTATAGTAGTTATATTCTTGTACATAGGGGGCAGTATTATATTAGTTATATTCTTATATCTCAGGGCAGTATTATAATACATGTGCTTGTCACTTCCAGTCTTTCCTTTTCTTCGGACTGTCCTGTGTCTGTATTTGTTCCTATAATTTCAGGCAAAAAAAAAGAATCCATTTCTCATCTGAGTTTTGTGGCTGGGAAGACAATTTAGCTCCTCGCACGCCAGTCTTCATTCCTAATGATTCAATCTCCCCATGTATATTTTAAGAGAACTAATTAACCTTGTGAGATTTGCTGTGAAAATTAAAGTGGTTTTCATTTGACAGGAGATGTATGTTTGAAGTTCACTCTGTAACATATGGCAAGAGGAAAACCGAGGATGACGGAACGTAAGAGGATTCTGCTGGCAAAGGGGCTCAGCAAGAAAGGACGACACCGAGGAGGGGTGCAAGTGACTGAAACCCCTGTGTACAGGATGGTGTGTATACTATACCAGCTGTATATATATATACTGTATATAATTATATACAGGAGATACCCAGGTTATACCGGCTGTACATATATAATTATATACAGGAGATGCCCAGGTTATACCGGCTGTACATATATAATTATATACAGGAGATGCCCGGGTTATACCAGCTGTACATATATAATTATATACAGGAGATGCCCAGGTTATACCAGCTGTACATATATAATTATATACAGGAGATGCCCAGGTTATACCAGCTGTACACATATAATTATATACAGGAGATGCCCAGGTTATACCAGCTGTACATATATAATTATATACAGGATATGCCCAGGTTATACCGGCTGTACATATATAATTATATACAGGAGATGCCCAGGTTATACCAGCTGTACATATATCATTATATACAGGAGATGCCCAGGTTATACCAGCTGTACATATATAATTATATACAGGAGATGCCCAGGTTATACCGGCTGTACATATATAATTATATACAGGAGATGCCCAGGTTATACCAGCTGTACATATATAATTATATACAGGAGATGCCCAGGTTATACCAGCTGTACATATATAATTATATACAGGAGATGCCCAGGTTATACCGGCTGTACGTATATAATTACATACAGGAGATGCCCAGGTTATACCGGCTGTACGTATATAATTATATACAGGAGATGCCCAGGTTATACCAGCTGTACATATATAATTATATACAGGAGAGGCCCAGGTTATACCGGCTGTACATATATAATTATATACAGGATATGCCCAGGTTATACCGGCTGTACATATATAATTATATACAGGAGATGCCGAGGTTATACCAGCTGTACATATATAATTATATACAGGAGATGCCCAGGTTATACCAGCTGTACATATATAATTATATACAGGAGATGCCCAGGTTATACCGGCTGTACGTATATAATTACATACAGGAGATGCCCAGGTTATACCGGCTGTACATATATAATTATATACAGGAGATGCCCAGGTTACACCAGCTGTACATATATAATTATATACAGGAGATGCCCGGGTTATACCAGCTGTACATATATAATTATATACAGGGGATGCCCAGGTTATATCAGCTGTAAATATATAATTATATACAGGAGATGCCCAGGTTATATCAGCTGTACATATATACTTATATACAAGAGATGCCCAGGTTATACCGGCTGTACATATATAATTATATACAGGAGATGCCCAGGTTATACCGGCTGTACATATATAATTATATACAGGAGATGCCCGGGTTATACCAGCTGTACATATATAATTATATACAGGGGATGCCCAGGTTATACCAGCTGTAAATATATAATTATATACAGGAGATGCCCGGGTTATACCAGCTGTACATATATAATTATATACAGGAGATGCCCAGGTTATACCAGCTGTACATATATAATTATATACAGGAGATGCCCAGGTTATACCGGCTGTACATATATAATTATATACAGGAGATGTCCAGGTTATACCGGCTGTACATATATAATTATATACAGGAGATGTCCAGGTTATACCGGCTGTACATATATAATTATATACAGGAGATGCCCAGGTTATACCAGCTGTACATATATAATTATATACAGGGGATGCCCAGGTTATACCAGCTGTAAATATATAATTATATACAGGAGATGCCCGGGTTATACCGGCTGTACATATATAATTATATACAGGAGATACCCGGGTTATACCGGCTGTACATATATAATTATATACAGGAGATGCCCAGGTTATACCAGCTGTACATATATAATTATATACAGGGGATGCCCAGGTTATACCAGCTGTAAATATATAATTATATACAGGAGATGCCCGGGTTATACCGGCTGTACATATATAATTATATACAGGAGATGTCCAGGTTATACCGGCTGTACATATATAATTATATACAAAAGATGCCCGGGTTATACCGGCTGTACATATATAATTATATACAGGAGATGTCCAGGTTATACCGGCTGTACATATATAATTATATACAAAAGATGCCCGGGTTATACCGGCTGTACATATATAATTATATACAGGAGATGCCCAGGTTATACCGGCTGTACATATATAATTATATACAGGAGATGCCCGGGTTATACCGGCTGTACATATATAATTATATACAGGAGATGCCCAGGTTATACCGGCTGTACCTATATAATTATATACAGGAGATGCCCAGGTTATACCGGCTGTACATATATAATTATATACAGGAGATGCCCAGGTTATACCGGCTGTACATATATAATTATATACAGGAGATGCCCGGGTTATACCGGCTGTACATATATAATTATATACAGGGGATGCCCAGGTTATACCAGCTGTAAATATATAATTATATACAGGAGATGCCCAGGTTATACCAGCTGTACATATATAATTATATACAGGAGATGCCCAGGTTATACCAGCTGTACATATATAATTATATACAGGAGATGCCCAGGTTATACCGGCTGTACATATATAATTATATACAGGAGATGCCCAGGTTATACCAGCTGTACATATATAATTATATACAGGAGATGCCCAGGTTATACCAGCTGTACATATATAATTATATACAGGAGATGCCCAGGTTATACCAGCTGTACATATATAATTATATACAGGAGATGCCCAGGTTATACCAGCTGTACATATATAATTATATACAGGAGATGCCCAGGTTATACCGGCTGTACATATATAATTATATACAGGAGATGCCCGGGTTATACCGGCTGTACATATATAATTATATACAGGAGATGCCCAGGTTATACCGGCTGTACATATATAATTATATACAGGAGATGCCCAGGTTATACCGGCTGTACATATATAATTATATACAGGAGATGCCCAGGTTATACCAGCTGTATATATATAATTATATACAGGAGATGCCCAGGTTATACCGGCTGTACATATATAATTATATACAGGAGATGCCCAGGTTATACCGGCTGTACATATATAATTATATACAGGAGATGCCCAGGTTATACCGGCTGTACATATATAATTATATACAGGAGATGCCCAGGTTATACCAGCTGTACATATATAATTATATACAGGAGATGCCCGGGTTATACCAGCTGTACATATATAATTATATACAGGGGATGCCCAGGTTATATCAGCTGTAAATATATAATTATATACAGGAGATGCCCAGGTTACACCAGCTGTACATATATAATTATATACAGGAGATGCCCAGGTTATACCGGCTGTACATATATAATTATATACAGGAGATGTCCAGGTTACACCAGCTGTACATATATAATTATATACAGGAGATGCCCAGGTTATACCAGCTGTACATATATAATTATATACAGGAGATGCCCAGGTTATACCAGCTGTACATATATAATTATATACAGGAGATGCCCGGGTTATACCGGCTGTACATATATAATTATATACAGGAGATGCCCAGGTTATACCGGCTGTACATATATAATTATATACAGGAGATGCCCAGGTTATACCGGCTGTACATATATAATTATATACAGGAGATGCCCAGGTTATACCAGCTGTATATATATAATTATATACAGGAGATGCCCAGGTTATACCGGCTGTACATATATAATTATATACAGGAGATGCCCAGGTTATACCAGCTGTACATATATAATTATATACAGGAGATGTCCAGGTTACACCAGCTGTACATATATAATTATATACAGGAGATGCCCAGGTTATACCAGCTGTACATATATAATTATATACAGGAGATGCCCAGGTTATACCAGCTGTACATATATAATTATATACAGGAGATGCCCGGGTTATACCGGCTGTACATATATAATTATATACAGGAGATGCCCAGGTTATACCGGCTGTACATATATAATTATATACAGGAGATGCCCAGGTTACACCAGCTGTACATATATAATTATATACAGGAGATGCCCAGGTTATACCGGCTGTACATATATAATTATATACAGGAGATGTCCAGGTTACACCAGCTGTACATATATAATTATATACAGGAGATGCCCAGGTTATACCAGCTGTACATATATAATTATATACAGGAGATGCCCAGGTTATACCAGCTGTACATATATAATTATATACAGGAGATGCCCGGGTTATACCGGCTGTACATATATAATTATATACAGGAGATGCCCAGGTTATACCGGCTGTACATATATAATTATATACAGGAGATGCCCAGGTTATACCGGCTGTACATATATAATTATATACAGGAGATGCCCAGGTTATACCAGCTGTATATATATAATTATATACAGGAGATGCCCAGGTTATACCGGCTGTACATATATAATTATATACAGGAGATGCCCAGGTTATACCGGCTGTACATATATAATTATATACAGGAGATGCCCAGGTTATACCAGCTGTACATATATAATTATATACAGGAGATGCCCGGGTTATACCAGCTGTACATATATAATTATATACAGGAGATGCCCGGGTTATAGCAGTATGGTCGGTATCACTGTATGCTCTAGTTTTTGGAGTGATTACCGTTGGTTACAGGGTGAAGACGAGGGAACATCTGAGCGCAGAACTTTACTCGTGAGATGTTAATTGAGTTCTGGCTGTGCGGTTGCCGCTCGTTGTTGCTTCACGCGACTAATGAGCAGTAATTGTCACCTCCCCTCGTGGAGCGCTGCGGGGGCTCAGCTGAACCGGCCACTTTACCTTACTTAAGGCTTATATGGTGGATGACAGATATTTCACTGCAATTATCATGACCTGGTCTTAAAGCCGCACTCCGAAGATTTATATTATTATTTCTTGAGAAATCCAGGCAGATACTTATCCATCATGTGATGCCATCGGGAGGCGTCTGATCAACCCCAAATTTACTCAGCAGCCGGACAACAACCCCCAACATCCAGCCAATGTCATGGAGGTGATGATCCGGCCGCGCAGAGCTCCGATCTCACATCATCCCGTCTGTCTGGAATCATGAGACAGAAGGATCCGCACAAGCCTCATACACAGAGGATCAGGGGTCAGGTCTCCAAGATGTTTGCAACAATCTACTGCCAGGATCCTCCATAACCTGTTTCAAGAGGCCAAAAAGTGTTGGAGGGAATAGCGGTCACCAAATACTGAGGACGGAGGAGACGGGGGGTTGTGATGGTGTGATATTGTAGGTTGTGTATTATTTTGTGTACTTTCTATTTTATGTATTATTTGTCCTGTCTGCAGGTTAATAACCCCTTGCAGTGCTTCTGTCCCTAAGTATGGGGAGAGGGGCCTCGAATTCACCCAAACTCTCTGCAGTGCTTCTGTCGCTAGGTGTGGGGAGAGGGGCCTGGAATTCACCCAAACTCTCTGCAGTGCTTCTGTCCCTAGGTGTGGGGGAGAGGGGCCTGGAATCCACCCAAACTCTCTGCAGTGCTTCTGTCCCTAGGTGTGGGGGAGAGGGGCCTGGAATCCACCCAAACTCTCTGCAGTGCTTCTGTCCCTAGGTGTGAGGGAGAGGGGCCTGGAATCCACCCAAACTCTCTGCAGTGCGTCTGTTCCTAGGTATGAGGGAGAGGGGCCTGGAATCCACCCAAACTCTCTGCAGTGCTTCTGTCCCTAGGTGTGGGGAGAGAGGCCTGGAAACCACCCAAACTCTCTGCAGTGCTTCAGTCCCTAGGTGTGAGGGAGAGGGGCCTGGAATTCACCCAAACTCTCTGCAGTGCTTCTGTCCCTAGGTGTGGGGGAGAGGGGTCTGTAATCCACCCAAACTCTCAGCAGTGCTTCTGTCCCTAGGTGTGGGGGAGAGGGGCCTGGAATCCACCCAAACTCTCTGCAGTGCTTCTGTCCATAGGTGTGGGGAGAGAGGCCTGGAATCCACCCAAACTCTCTGCAGTGCTTCTGTCCCTAGGTGTGAGGGAGAGGGGCCTGGAATCCACCCAAACTCTCTGCAGTGCTTCTGTCCCTAGGTGTGGTGAGAGAGGCCTGGAATCCACCCAAACTCTCTGCAGTGCTTCTGTCCCTAGGTGTGGGGAGAGAGGCCTGGAATCCACCCAAACTCTCTGCAGTGCTTCTGTCCCTAGGTGTGAGGGAGAGGGGCCTGGAATCCACCCAAACTCTCTGCAGTGCTTCTGTCCCTAGATGTGGTGAGAGAGGCCTGGAATCCACCCAAACTCTCTGCAGTGCTTCTGTCCCTAGGTGTGGGGAGAGAGGCCTGGAATCCACCCAAACTCTCTGCAGTGCTCCTGTCCCTAGGTGTGAGGGAGAGGGGCCTGGGATTCACCCAAACTCTCTGCTTACCTGGGGGATTATTTCAGTCTGGAGAAGGACAAGAGACAAGCAGGAAGATTCATCCTCTGGGGGAGAAGCTGAGGCTCCCCAGAGAGACCTGGACATTTTTTGCTTACTGGACTGTATCCATGTTCCTGGACTATTTTACCTATGTGTGGTGGATTATTTTACGGACCTTCTGGATTGCTTGGAATAAAGGATCTTTGGATTGTTCACTCATCTCTCGCTCTGTTGATTGTGTGATATGGGAAAAGGACCCCGTGACATGGGGTCACCGAATACTGAAGATGGAGGAGACGAGCGATCACTGAATACTGAGGACAGAGAAGACATTATCGAATATTTAGGATGGAAGAGACGAGCGGTCACCGAATACTGAGGACAGAGGAGATGGGGGGTTTACTGGATACTGAGGACGGAGGAGAAGGGGGTGTGATATTGTGGGTTGTGTATCATTTTGTGTAGGTTTGCATATTAGGCGTGGTGCTCTGTCCATTCTATGTATTCTTTGTCCTGTTTGCAGGTTAATAACCCCCTGCAATGTTTCTGTCCCTATTTGTGGGAGAGGGGCCTGGAATCCACTAAAACTCTCTGCTTACCTGGGTGATTATTTCAGTCTGGAGAAGGACAAGAGACAAGCAGGAAGATTCATCCTCTGGTGGAGATGTTGAGGCTCCCCAGAGAGACCTGGACATTTTTCGCTTACTGGACTGTATCCGTGTTCCTGGACTATTTTACCCTACGTGTGGTGGATTATTTTATGGACCTTCTGGATTGCATGGAATAAAGGATCTTTGGATTGTTCACCCATCTCTTGCTCGATTGCTTGTGTGATATTGGAGAAGGACCCTGTGACAGGGAGTCACTGAATACTGAGGACGGAGGAGACGAGCGATCACTGAATACTGAGGACGGAGGAGACGGGGGATCTGATGGTGTGATATTGTGGGTTGTGTATCATTTTGTGTAGATTCGTATTTTAGGCGTAGTGCTCTGTCCATTCTATGTATTATTTGTCCTGTCTGCAGGTTAATAACCCCCTGAAGTGCTTCTGTCCCTACTTGCGGGAGAGGGGCCTGGAATCCACCCAAACTCTCTGCTTACCTGGGGGAATATTTCAGTCTGGAGAATACTGAGGATGGAGGAGACGGGTGGTCACTGAATACTGAGGACGGAGGAGATGGGGGGGGGTCATTGGATACTGAGGAGACTGGGGGGGGTGATGGTGTGATATTGTGTGTTGTGTATCATTTTGTGTAGGTTCGCATTTTAGGCATGATGCTCTGTCCATTCTATGTATTATTTGTCTTGTCTGCAGGTTAATAACCCCCTGCAGTGCTTCTGTCCCTAGTTGTGGGAGAGGGGCCTGGAATCCACTCAAACTCTCTGTTCATCTGGGGGATTATTTCAGTCTGGAGAATACTGAGGATGGAGGAGACAAGTGGTCACTGAAAACTGAGGATGGAGGCGACGGATGGTCACTGCACACTGAGGACAGAGGAGACAAGCAGTCACTGAATACTGAGGACGGAGGAGACGGATGGTCACTGCATACTGAGGACGGAGGAGACAAGCGGTTGCTGAATACTGAGGACGGAGGCAACTGGAAATCATCGAATATTGATGACATTTACATTAAATTTTGAATTACCATAACAATAACACTTTTTCTCCTTTCATTGTTACTTTGTAGCTTTACATAATGCCCCCATTCCTCGCTCGCCGGCCGGATAACACTTCCAGTTACAGGCTTACTGCAGTGCTAATATATTCTGCTTATACGGTGAGAGGCCATTTCTAAGCTGAAGCGTCTGGTGCATTGTGCCAGTGATACATATTACATTGTCCAATAGACGGGATTTACAGGATAAAGCTGCTTATCTCGGACATTGCAAGGAATGAGAGCGAAGAAGCTTCCTGAAACATTGCAATCTGTGGCTCCATGCACCCCAAGGACTCAGCGGTATATATATACATATATACACTCCTCAACACAAACTGCAACACAGAAGGAAAAGTGGTGGAATGATGGAAATCACAGGACAGAGACGTTACTGATCTGCAGGTGATGAAAAATGGAAACAATATTTACAAAACATCTCAATTTATTGACTCTGGAGTATGAGCGTTACATACAGAAATCCCGCACTTCTATCCTCAGCTGATATCAGTGAGGTTATTAACGGCTTTGCCTCTAAATACAGCTCGGAAAATCATCAAGATCCTCTGCTGGCAGCTCCAGTGTAATCACTGACCAATGACATCCAGAGGTGCTCAATTGAGACAAGTCTAGAGATGCTGCAGCCATGGTAGACAAGTCTGGAGATGCTGCAGTCATGGTAGACAAGTCTGAAGATGCTGTAGCCATGGGAGACAAGTTCAGAGACAAGGCAGCCATGGGAGACAAGTCCAGAGACACTACAGCCATGGAAGATAAGTCTGGAGATGCTCCAGCCATGGGAGACAAGTCCAGAGACACTGCAGCCATGGGAGACAAGTCTGGAGTTGCTGCAGCGATAGGTAATAAGTCCAGAGACACTACATCCATGGGAGAAAAGTCTGGAGACACTGCAGCCATAAGAGTCAAGTTTGGAGAGTCTGCAACCATGGGAGACAAGTCTGGAGATGCTGCAGCCATGGGAGACAAGTCTGAAGATGCTGCAGCCATGGGAGACAAGTCTGAAGATGCTGCAGCCATGGGAGACAAGTCTGAAGATGCTGCAGCCATGTGAGAAAAGTCAGGAGAAGCTGCAGCCAGGGGAGACAAGTCCGAAGACAAGGCAGCCATGGAAGACAAGTCTGTAGATGCTCCAGCCATGGGAGACAAGTCCAGAGACACTGCAGCCATGGGAGACAAATGTGGAGATGCTGCAGCCATGGGAGACAAATCCGTAGATGCTACAGCCATGGGTGACAAGTTTGGAGATGCTGCAGCCATTGGAAACAAGTCCATAGATGCTGCAGGCATGGGTGACAAGTCTGGAGATGCTGCAGCCATGGGAAACACGTCTAGAGATGATGTAGCCATGGGAGACAAGTTTGTAGATGTCGCAACCATGGAAGACAAGTCTGGAGATGCTGCAGCCATGGGAGACAAATCTGGAGATGCTGCAGCTATAGGTGATAAGTCCAGAGACACTACATCCATTGGAGATAAGTCTGGAGACACTGCAGCCATGGGAGACAAGTCTGGAGATGTTGCAGCCATGGGAGACAAGTCTTGAGAAACTGCAGGTAAGAGAGACAAGTCTGAAGACGTTGAATCCATGAGAGACAAGTGTTGAGACACTGCAACCATGGCAGCAAAGTCTGGTGACACTGCAGCCATGGGAAACAAGTGTGAAGATGCTGCAGCCATGGGAAACAAGTGTGAAGATGCTGCAGCCATGGGAAACAAGTGTGAAGATGCTGCAGCCATGGGAAACAAGTGTGAAGATGCTGCAGCCATGGGAGACAAGTGTGGAGATGCTGCAGCCATGGGAAACAAGTGTGAAGATGCTGCAGCCATGGGAAACAAGTGTGAAGATGCTGCAGCCATGGGAAACAAGTGTGAAGATGCTGCAGCCATGGGAGACAAGTCTGGAGATGCTGCAGCTGTGTTTCCACCATGCCAAATGGCCAATGAGCCTCTTACCAACATTAACAAGAGAAAAGCTCCCACAAACTAGTGTGCTACAATATATGAAAAAAATCTTCTCTCAGTTACTGCAACTGGGGGGAACATTTTCGGAAACATATAGCTCCCTCTAGTGGTGGCTGCGAGCAGTATTAACCCTATGACTACATAGAAGGAGCTTTGCATCTGGACATGTTCTGCTTCCTATAATGTAACAAGAATTTAGCAAATATTTGGAATAAATAAAATTATAAATACACTTTAACCCTTTGCTAACTGGAAAACACCATTAGCTAGGATTTAAGGGAGATTTTTTTTTTCTAGTTAACAGCACGGAACATCATAAATAAGGCATTTCCACCCCAATAATAATTCCTGCCTCACCCGTACACAGCGCCCCCTAGTGGTGCAGCCTGTACCCATATAATATGGTCAGATAAGTGGCATCAAAATAGGTACGGTCTTACTGGATGTGGGACACCCGGAGGACCCTGTCATTACCCATCAGGGACACAAGTCTAGAACTGGGTGAATGCTCCTTATTTTGTGGTTATGATGCGAGGAGCCGGCGTCTGTACCGGCCCGGTGGGGGGGTGGACGCCCGCTCGGCTGCACATTGTGTAAGAACCTCCATAATGTCAGTCTCATTGTCTTCTCGGGCGGATTATGACGGCTGCGGGGAAATGTACAGAGTTTGGAGCTGATCATAAAGGTAATGGACCAGACCAAGTTTATATTTCCACATTCAAAACCAATTGTGATCTCCAATAAAGCTGCGAACATTAATTATCAGACGCTCATCACTCTGCTGCCTAATTACTTGGCTCAGATCAGCCGCTCGTCTCTTCCATCACCGCAGCGAAAAAAGACGAGTCAATGATTCAGAGGCATCACGCCGAGGGCGCAGCGTCCCCTCCCCAAGATTTATCATCTTGGGGGGTCAGCAACCTGCAGCGCTCCACTACCTGTGAAACTACAACTCTCAGCATACACGGACAACTTTCGAGCCCTGTAAGATGGTCAACGGTAAAGTCCTGGAGGGGAGATATGGTTCACTGAGGTTATTCATATAGTTTGAAAACTAGTAGTCCTTTATTGAAACAATTCTTTATTGGAACAAACAATTGTGTGCGTACTTTTTTTGATATTTCGGTCAAATGACCTTCATCAGATCACACTGTGACAGAATAAAAAAGATATATATCAATGTAATGATTAACATAAGTAACTAAATATACATGCATAAAGCTCATAACATGTTATATCCCAAAGTAAATAGACTCTGATGATACCTCAGAGTGTTTGGGCCATATATATAAATCTGTAAATACATACAAATGTATAGGCATACATAGAAAAATTATGAAAGAAAAAAGCTGCATCACGGACAAAACTGATTCTTGCTTTGCAATTTGTCAAATACAAGTCCTATGAAATAAAGGAAAAATGGGACATAAATTGCTGTCATAGAAACAGAGTACTGTGCAAAAAGGGGGGAGAGGAAGATGCCCTTAAGATTTAATCAAAGGTTCCCATCATAAATAGTATAGAACCAAAGCCAAACCAAAGAAAAGAAATAAGTGCACTTACCAATGTTTATGAAAATAATAAGGATCATTAGGTTTTTAAGGAAACTGCCCGTCCGGGTCTGTGGTGCCTGTGTCCTCTCTGCCCAGCGTCTGGGATTTAAATAAGCCGCCTAATAAGGTAAGGGGCGTGTAGGTACTGACAGCGTAACGTCACTTCCGGTGCGATCACAGGAAGTGAGTGCTGGATGGCAATATGTAAACGGCCCGGTTGGCAGACAGGAACAAGCGTAGGAGCGCTCAAAAGCCAGCGATTAAACATGAGTGCTCATGTAAAATATAATTATAACCTAACATAGTTAGAGATTGATAATTTTAAGTATCCGAATAAGACTATAATTAGAATATCCGGAAGTCACTTCCGTTATGAAAGACGGAAGTGACGACCCTGGATGGCATTCCGTGAAAAACTCTGGTTGGCATAAGTGCGCTAACATAGGCATAAGCGCTAGTGGTATTTGGGCTATTTTATGTACTTCTATTAGCAAAATATTGTTACAACCCCAAAACCTATATTACAGTATGGAAAGTATGTATCCAGTAATAGAATAGAAAAAGAAGTTATCCATTTATGAGGGGAACCAAATATAATAAATATAGCGAATATAAGAAAGGGTATAAGGGATGGGAAAATTTAATAACATAGGGATAAAGGGGAAGGGAAATGGGGAAACGGGAATGGTGCTCTTTAATAGGACGGAAATTGGGAAAACACACTTAAGATAAACAAAAAAAAGGGGGGGGAAAAACTAAAAAGGAGTAAGAAAAGAGGAAGAATGAAAGATGAAAAGAAAAAGCAGAAAGAAAAGAAAAGAAAGAAGAAAAGGAAAGAAAGGGGAGAAAAAAGGAGGGGGGGGGGGGGGGGGGGGGGGAAGGAAGAAAAAAGGGGAAAAGGAAAAGAGAGAAAAAAGAGTATATAACTATAAGTGTGGAGGGAATAGGAACATGGGAAACAGGAAAGAGGTTAAGGAATACCTATCCGATTGGACCATCTTCCAAACCACATTCAGCTTCTCTGCTAAAAAAAGGAGAGGGGAAAAAAAAGGAAAAAATAAGTATAAGTAAGAAATACCTATAAAAAACTAGAAGTGTCAAAATCCCGATTCAGACCTTTCGGTTCTAATGTCTGAAGCGTAAAGATCCAATATGCCTCCCTCTGTTTTAGAATCTTAACCCTGTCACCTCCCCTTCTGTGTAAGGAAACCTGTTCTAGAACCTGAAACCTGAGCTGGCTTACACTGTGGCCCTGTTTATGGAAATGTAATGGGAGTGGTAGTGTCAATCTCTCACACCTTATTGTTGACTTATGTTGAGATATACGATCTTTTACTGACTGTGTCGTTTCTCCCACATATAGCAGGCCACAAGGACACTTAATAACGTAAACAACAAATGAGGTGTCACAAGTAAAAAAACCTTTTATTGGGTAACCCCGGCCACTGTAGGGATGTAAAACCTTATCTCCCTTCAATACGTTATTACATTGAGGACAACTTAAACACGGGAAGGTGCCACGTCTTGGTGTTATAAAATGTGTCTGAATAGGACCCGTTAAACTGGTGCCCACATCGGCCCTTACCAATTTATTACCCAAATTCGAGGGACGTCTAAAACATGGGAGAAATGGTACTTTAAATTCCTCTATGTCTGGATATCCTTTTCGTAAAATTTCCCAATGACTTCTTATAAATTTGTGGATCTTATACGCAAAAGGATGATAGGTATGTACAAATGCCAAGCGATTCTTTTTGATCTTATGTGGAGTTGTAATGTTATTAGTAATATCAGTATTCAAAACTTCCCTTGGATAACCTCTAGCCTCAAATTTGGACCTCATTTCCTGTAATCGAGTCTTTTTGACATCCTCCTGGCTAACTATCCTATGAACCCTTAAAAATTGTGATTTAGGGATAGAGTCTCTGGTGGCCTTGGGATGGCAGCTGTTATATAACAACAAATTATTCCTGTCCGTAGATTTTACAAATAAATCTGTCTGTAACCTACCGTCGCAACCTTTAGTAACCGTAGTATCAAGAAAATCAATCTTGAACAAGTCATAATGAATAACAAACTGAAGCTCTGGCCATACCTCATTTATATGTTGATGGAATTCCATGATGGAGTCCAACGGGCCCCCCCAAACGCAAAACACGTCGTCTATGAATCTTCTCCAGCAAATACAGTGCTCCTTATAACCCTTATGAGTATATATAAATTTTTCTTCAAAATAAGACATGTATGCGTTAGCGTAGGGGGGTGCCACGTTGGACCCCATCGCGGTACCCTGTTTTTGGATATAAAAGGTATCCTGGAATAAGAAAAAATTCTCAGTTAAGACTATTTGTAAAAGATCCAGACAGCAATTTCGTACTTCAATAGAAACATCATTTTTCAACAACAAATCATGTACAGCTGTCATCCCCTTATGGTGCATTATGGATGTGTATAAACTCGTTACATCCCAAGTTATTAGGAAAGCATGAGATGGAATACTACCCAAATCTCTAATAACTCGTAAAAAGTGACCCGTGTCCAAAATAAAGGATGGTGTAGTTTTGGTTAAGGGAGTAATAATCCTCTCCAAAAGTATAGCTAAGGGGGACAGAATAGAATCCGTGCCAGCCACTATCGGCCTTCCAGGTGGGTTGATCAAGGTTTTATGAATCTTGGGCAATACATAAAAGACCGGTATCATGGGATTCTGTTTTTGTAAGTAATCATAAGTTTTTTGGTCAATGACCCCCTTCTGTAGGTAGTGGCTGGACACAGTTCTAATTCTGTCACGTATTTTGTTGGTGGGATTATGGGATAATGCACCATATACCTCTCTGTCCTCTAAATGTCTCCGAATCTCCTGTAAATATGCAGACCGGTCCATAACCACCAGAGCCCCTCCCTTATCCGCTTGTTTGATAATAATCTCTTTGTCTTCTATAAGTGATGTTAATGTTAATTTGTCCTTAGCAGAAAAATTGGAGGGACAGTGTAATGTTTTATTGGATACATCCTTGCAAAAGGAAGATACGTCTTTCTCTAATAATCCTATAAAGGTCTCAACTGGAGGATTATTTTTAGGTGGCATAAACATGCTCTTAACTTTAAGCCCTAACCCCTTGATATTAATAGGAGTACTTGTACTAGGAGGTTCTATTGGTCTCAAACCTGTAGTCAGGGGAGATGAGAAATGCGCCTTAATGCGCAAACTGCGATAAAATCTCAATAGGTCCATTTGTAACTGAAAATTATCATACCTATAAGATGGACAAAAAGATAAACCTCTTTGTAGTAGATTTACCTGGTCAGAGGAAAGATTTTTGGATGAAATATTCACTACAATAGAGTCCGCCGTACCTGCGACCTGGTCATTATCATTGACCTGGTTGAATCGGCGACATTGCCCCCCCCGGCGGGGTTTCCTCTTTGGCCTCGACGATTTCTTTGACCTAAAAAAACCGGTTTTGGTCTTCTTGTATAGGAAAACTCTGAATCTGAGGCTGAGTTGTCGCTAGATGAAAATTGATAGCGTCTTGGGAACCTGCGGACAGTTGTATCACGCCATCTGTAAACTCTATTATTTTTGTAATCTTCGGTATCACGCAAAAACTTCTCACGTTTAACCCTCTGACTTTCGGTTTTTTGTATTGATAAATCTCGTATAGTATCCTCTTTAATTTTCGTAAAATCTTCCACCGATGAAGTTGAAATTAATTGCTGTTCAATCGCTGCTATTTCTTCACGTTTGGAGGAAATTGCTTGACTAAGGTAATCCAAGGTTAAGGTCATTAAATCAAATGAACATTTGTTCAAAATATGTTCAAAACGGTTGCAGTAATCCTGATTGTCGCTGAAGATGGTCGGTCGGACACCAACCCGTAATCCTCTTGGTATTCGTTGCACCCGTACATATTCAGCAATCGTTGCACAGTGTAACTCCAGATTCTGCAGCTTTCGAGACTCCTTTTGGTAATCCCGGGATTTAAGCTCTTGTGCCGGAATCTGAAGAAAATCATTTTGTAACGTGATGCGACCCACAATGTCCGCTGTCTCGTTGGCAGTATAAGAAAAAACTTCACTCGTCATGCTCAAAAAGTGGGTGCCCGCACTATAGGGAAATCACAATATAATATAGCAGTGCGGCACTCCAACCAAGTTAATGGTGCCTGGATAGGGTCCAACCCCTCAATCAAAAAATCCAAAGATCCAGCACTCATATAGTTTGAAAACTAGTAGTCCTTTATTGAAACAATTCTTTATTGGAACAAACAATTGTGTGCGTACTTTTTTTGATATTTCGGTCAAATGACCTTCATCAGATCACACTGTGACAGAATAAAAAAGATATATATCAATGTAATGATTAACATAAGTAACTAAATATACATGCATAAAGCTCATAACATGTTATATCCCAAAGTAAATAGACTCTGATGATACCTCAGAGTGTTTGGGCCATATATATAAATCTGTAAATACATACAAATGTATAGGCATACATAGAAAAATTATGAAAGAAAAAAGCTGCATCACGGACAAAACTGATTCTTGCTTTGCAATTTGTCAAATACAAGTCCTATGAAATAAAGGAAAAATGGGACATAAATTGCTGTCATAGAAACAGAGTACTGTGCAAAAAGGGGGGAGAGGAAGATGCCCTTAAGATTTAATCAAAGGTTCCCATCATAAATAGTATAGAACCAAAGCCAAACCAAAGAAAAGAAATAAGTGCACTTACCAATGTTTATGAAAATAATAAGGATCATTAGGTTTTGAAGGAAACTGCCCGTCCGGGTCTGTGGTGCCTGTGTCCTCTCTGCCCAGCGTCTGGGATTTAAATAAGCCGCCTAATAAGGTAAGGGGCGTGTAGGTACTGACAGCGTAACGTCACTTCCGGTGCGATCACAGGAAGTGAGTGCTGGATGGCAATATGTAAACGGCCCGGTTGGCAGACAGGAACAAGCGTAGGAGCGCTCAAAAGCCAGCGATTAAACATGAGTGCTCATGTAAAATATAATTATAACCTAACATAGTTAGAGATTGATAATTTTAAGTATCCGAATAAGACTATAATTAGAATATCCGGAAGTCACTTCCGTTATGAAAGACGGAAGTGACGACCCTGGATGGCATTCCGTGAAAAACTCTGGTTGGCATAAGTGCGCTAACATAGGCATAAGCGCTAGTGGTATTTGGGCTATTTTATGTACTTCTATTAGCAAAATATTGTTACAACCCCAAAACCTATATTACAGTATGGAAAGTATGTATCCAGTAATAGAATAGAAAAAGAAGTTATCCATTTATGAGGGGAACCAAATATAATAAATATAGCGAATATAAGAAAGGGTATAAGGGATGGGAAAATTTAATAACATAGGGATAAAGGGGAAGGGAAATGGGGAAACGGGAATGGTGCTCTTTAATAGGACGGAAATTGGGAAAACACACTTAAGATAAACAAAAAAAGGGGGGGGAAAAACTAAAAAGGAGTAAGAAAAGAGGAAGAATGAAAGATGAAAAGAAAAAGCAGAAAGAAAAGAAAAGAAAGAAGAAAAGGAAAGAAAGGGGAGAAAAAAGGAGGGGGGGGGGGGGGGGGGAAGGAAGAAAAAAGGGGAAAAGGAAAAGAGAGAAAAAAGAGTATATAACTATAAGTGTGGAGGGAATAGGAACATGGGAAACAGGAAAGAGGTTAAGGAATACCTATCCGATTGGACCATCTTCCAAACCACATTCAGCTTCTCTGCTAAAAAAAGAGAGGGGAAAAAAAAGGAAAAAATAAGTATAAGTAAGAAATACCTATAAAAAACTAGAAGTGTCAAAATCCCGATTCAGACCTTTCGGTTCTAATGTCTGAAGCGTAAAGATCCAATATGCCTCCCTCTGTTTTAGAATCTTAACCCTGTCACCTCCCCTTCTGTGTAAGGAAACCTGTTCTAGAACCTGAAACCTGAGCTGGCTTACACTGTGGCCCTGTTTATGGAAATGTAATGGGAGTGGTAGTGTCAATCTCTCACACCTTATTGTTGACTTATGTTGAGATATACGATCTTTTACTGACTGTGTCGTTTCTCCCACATATAGCAGGCCACAAGGACACTTAATAACGTAAACAACAAATGAGGTGTCACAAGTAAAAAAACCTTTTATTGGGTAACCCCGGCCACTGTAGGGATGTAAAACCTTATCTCCCTTCAATACGTTATTACATTGAGGACAACTTAAACACGGGAAGGTGCCACGTCTTGGTGTTATAAAATGTGTCTGAATAGGACCCGTTAAACTGGTGCCCACATCGGCCCTTACCAATTTATTACCCAAATTCGAGGGACGTCTAAAACATGGGAGAAATGGTACTTTAAATTCCTCTATGTCTGGATATCCTTTTCGTAAAATTTCCCAATGACTTCTTATAAATTTGTGGATCTTATACGCAAAAGGATGATAGGTATGTACAAATGCCAAGCGATTCTTTTTGATCTTATGTGGAGTTGTAATGTTATTAGTAATATCAGTATTCAAAACTTCCCTTGGATAACCTCTAGCCTCAAATTTGGACCTCATTTCCTGTAATCGAGTCTTTTTGATTTATGTATTGCCCAAGATTCATAAAACCTTGATCAACCCACCTGGAAGGCCGATAGTGGCTGGCACGGATTCTATTCTGTCCCCCTTAGCTATACTTTTGGAGAGGATTATTACTCCCTTAACCAAAACTACACCATCCTTTATTTTGGACACGGGTCACTTTTTACGAGTTATTAGAGATTTGGGTAGTATTCCATCTCATGCTTTCCTAATAACTTGGGATGT
>NW_027445043.1:99490-139956 GCF_048569485.1 Anomaloglossus baeobatrachus
GAAAATTTAATAACATAGGGATAAAGGGGAAGGGAAATGGGGGGAAACGGAATGGGTGCTCTTTAATAGGACGGAAAATTGGGAAAACACACTTAAGATAAACAAAAAAAGGGGGGGGAAAAACTAAAAAGGAGTAAGAAAAGAGGAAGAATGAAAGATGAAAAAGAAAAAGCAGAAAGAAAAGAAAAGAAAGAAGAAAAGGAAAGAAAGGGGAGAAAAAAGGAGGGGGGGGGGGGGGGGGAAGGAAGAAAAAAAGGGGAAAAGGAAAGAGAGAAAAAAGAGTATATAACTATAAGTGTGGAGGGAATAGGAACATGGGAAACAGGAAAGAGGTTAAGGAATACCTATCCGATTGGACCATCTCCAAACCACATTCAGCTTCTCTGCTAAAAAAAGAGAGGGGAAAAAAAAGGAAAAAATAAGTATAAGTAAGAAATACCTATAAAAAACTAGAAGTGTCAAAATCCCGATTCAGACCTTTCGGTTCTAATGTCTGAAGCGTAAAGATCCAATATGCCTCCCTCTGTTTTAGAATCTTAACCCTGTCACCGTCCCCTTCTGTGTAAGGAAACCTGTTCTAGAACCTGAAACCTGAGCTGGCTTACACTGTGGCCCTGTTTATGGAAATGTAATGGGAGTGGTAGTGTCAATCTCTCACACCTTATTGTTGACTTATGTTGAGATATACGATCTTTTTACTGACTGTGTCGTTTCTCCCACATATAGCAGGCCACAAGGACACTTAATAACGTAAACAACAAATGAGGTGTCACAAGTAAAAAAACCTTTTATTGGGTAACCCCGGCCACTGTAGGGATGTAAAACCTTATCTCCCTTCAATACGTTATTACATTGAGGACAACTTAAACACGGGGAAGGTGCCACGTCTTGGTGTTATAAAATGTGTCTGAATAGGACCCGTTAAACTGGTGCCCACATCGGCCCCTTACCAATTTATTACCCAAATTCGAGGGACGTCTAAAACATGGGAGAAATGGTACTTTAAATTCCTCTATGTCTGGATATCCTTTTCGTAAAATTTCCCAATGACTTCTTATAAATTTGTGGATCTTATACGCAAAAGGATGATAGGTATGTACAAATGCCAAGCGATTCTTTTTGATCTTATGTGGAGTTGTAATGTTATTAGTAATATCAGTATTCAAAACTTCCCTTGGATAACCTCTAGCCTCAAATTTGGACCTCATTTCCTGTAATCGAGTCTTTTTGATTTATGTATTGCCCAAGATTCATAAAACCTTGATCAACCCACCTGGAAGGCCGATAGTGGCTGGCACGGATTCTATTCTGTCCCCCTTAGCTATACTTTTGGAGAGGATTATTACTCCCTTAACCAAAACTACACCATCCTTTATTTTTGGACACGGGTCACTTTTTACGAGTTATTAGAGATTTGGGTAGTATTCCATCTCATGCTTTCCCTAATAACTTGGGATGTAACGAGTTTATACACATCCATAATGCACCATAAGGGGATGACAGCTGTACATGATTTGTTGTTGAAAAATGATGTTTCTATTGAAGTACGAAATTGCTGTCTGGATCTTTTACAAATAGTCTTAACTGAGAATTTTTTCTTATTCCAGGATACCTTTTATATCCAAAAACAGGGTACCGCGATGGGGTCCAACGTGGCACCCCCCTACGCTAACGCATACATGTCTTATTTTGAAGAAAAAATTTATATATACTCATAAGGGTTATAAGGAGCACTGTATTTGCTGGAGAAGATTCATAGACGACGTGTTTTGCGTTTGGGGGGGGCCCGTTGGACTCCATCATGGAATTCCATCAACATATAAATGAGGTATGGCCAGAGCTTCAGTTTGTTATTCATTATGACTTGTTCAAGATTGATTTTCTTGATACTACGGTTACTAAAGGTTGCGACGGTAGGTTACAGACAGATTTATTTGTAAAATCTACGGACAGGAATAATTTGTTGTTATATAACAGCTGCCATCCCAAGGCCACCAGAGACTCTATCCCTAAATCACAATTTTTAAGGGTTCATAGGATAGTTAGCCAGGAGGATGTCAAAAAGACTCGATTACAGGAAATGAGGTCCAAATTTGAGGCTAGAGGTTATCCAAGGGAAGTTTTGAATACTGATATTACTAATAACATTACAACTCCACATAAGATCAAAAAGAATCGCTTGGCATTTGTACATACCTATCATCCTTTTGCGTATAAGATCCACAAATTTATAAGAAGTCATTGGGAAATTTTACGAAAAGGATATCCAGACATAGAGGAATTTAAAGTACCATTTTCTCCCATGTTTTAGACGTCCCTCGAATTTGGGTAATAAATTGGTAAGGGCCGATGTGGGGCACCAGTTTAACGGGTCCTATTCAGACACATTTTATAACACCAAGACGTGGCACCTTCCCGTGTTTAAGTTGTCCTCAATGTAATAACGTATTGAAGGGAGATAAGGTTTTACATCCCTACAGTGGCCGGGGTTACCCAATAAAAGGTTTTTTTACTTGTGACACCTCATTTGTTGTTTACGTTATTAAGTGTCCTTGTGGCCTGCTATATGTGGGAGAAACGACACAGTCAGTAAAAGATCGTATATCTCAACATAAGTCAACAATAAGGTGTGAGAGATTGACACTACCACTCCCATTACATTTCCATAAACAGGGCCACAGTGTAAGCCAGCTCAGGTTTCAGGTTCTAGAACAGGTTTCCTTACACAGAAGGGGAGGTGACAGGGTTAAGATTCTAAAACAGAGGGAGGCATATTGGATCTTTACGCTTCAGACATTAGAACCGAAAGGTCTGAATCGGGATTTTGACACTTCTAGTTTTTTATAGGTATTTCTTACTTATACTTATTTTTTCCTTTTTTTTCCCCTCTCTTTTTTTAGCAGAGAAGCTGAATGTGGTTTGGAAGATGGTCCAATCGGATAGGTATTCCTTAACCTCTTTCCTGTTTCCCATGTTCCTATTCCCTCCACACTTATAGTTATATACTCTTTTTCTCTCTTTTCCTTTTCCCCCTTTTTTCTTCCTTCACCCCCCCCCCCCCCCCCCCCCCCCCCCTTTTTTCTCCCCTTTCTTTCCTTTTCTTCTTTCTTTTCTTTTCTTTCTGCTTTTTCTTTTCATCTTTCATTCTTCCTCTTTTCTTACTCCTTTTTAGTTTTTCCCCCCCCTTTTTTTTGTTTATCTTAAGTGTGTTTTCCCAATTTCCGTCCTATTAAAGAGCACCATTCCCGTTTCCCCCATTTCCCTTCCCCTTTATCCCTATGTTATTAAATTTTCCCATCCCTTATACCCTTTCTTATATTCGCTATATTTATTATATTTGGTTCCCCTCATAAATGGATAACTTCTTTTTCTATTCTATTACTGGATACATACTTTCCATACTGTAATATAGGTTTTGGGTTGTAACAATATTTTGCTAATAGAAGTACATAAAATAGCCCAAATACCACTAGCGCTTATGCCTATGTTAGCGCACTTATGCCAACCAGAGTTTTTCACGGAATGCCATCCAGGGTCGTCACTTCCGTCCTTTCATAACGGAAGTGACTTCCGGATATTCTAATTATAGTCTTATTCGGATACTTAAAATTATCAATCTCTAACTATGTTAGGTTATAATTATATTTTACATGAGCACTCATGTTTAATCGCTGGCTTTTGAGCGCTCCTACGCTTGTTCCTGTCTGCCAACCGGGCCGTTTACATATTGCCATCCAGCACTCACTTCCTGTGATCGCACCGGAAGTGACGTTACGCTGTCAGTACCTACACGCCCCTTACCTTATTAGGCGGCTTATTTAAATCCCAGACGCTGGGCAGAGAGGACACAGGCACCACAGACCCGGACGGGCAGTTTCCTTAAAAACCTAATGATCCTTATTATTTTCATAAACATTGGTAAGTGCACTTATTTCTTTTCTTTGGTTTGGCTTTGGTTCTATACTATTTATGATGGGAACCTTTGATTAAATCTTAAGGGCATCTTCCTCTCCCCCCTTTTTGCACAGTACTCTGTTTCTATGACAGCAATTTATGTCCCATTTTTCCTTTATTTCATAGGACTTGTATTTGACAAATTGCAAAGCAAGAATCAGTTTTGTCCGTGATGCAGCTTTTTTCTTTCATAATTTTTCTATGTATGCCTATACATTTGTATGTATTTACAGATTTATATATATGGCCCAAACACTCTGAGGTATCATCAGAGTCTATTTACTTTGGGATATAACATGTTATGAGCTTTATGCATGTATATTTAGTTACTTATGTTAATCATTACATTGATATATATCTTTTTTATTCTGTCACAGTGTGATCTGATGAAGGTCATTTGACCGAAATATCAAAAAAAGTACGCACACAATTGTTTGTTCCAATAAAGAATTGTTTCAATAAAGGACTACTAGTTTTCAAACTATATGAGTGCTGGATCTTTGGATTTTTTGATTGAGGGGTTGGACCCTATCCAGGCACCATTAACTTGGTTGGAGTGCCGCACTGCTATATTATATCACTGAGGTTATTGGCTTCAGTGATGTGAAACCCATAATGTAATTATGGTGCTGAGAGGGTTAATGGGCCATGACAAGGGCCGGGGTTTTCGTGAACAGTCAAAGAGATGGGTGGGATGGCCAAAGTCTCCAGATAGGGTCATGGTGCAGGACACATAGCTGCCCATTGTCCCCTTACCACTGGGGCAATGAACTGCAGTATGGGGCAATGCTCCTCATATTGTGCCTATCCAGCCTGCGGTGTGGATTGCCAACCCGGCGAGGGTCCACCTGCATGTCCCATGAGGATACATGGAGTACCAGTGACAGGGCTCTAGGACTCAGGGAGTTTGGAGATCCTAGTAAGGTCCACCCACACCGGTTGATGAATGGGAAAATGGTGGGCATCCACTGTATTCACGAGAACACCAAGGACTACTCTGTCGCAAGGTTGACAATCGAAACCAACTGCGGCACTGAGTCTCGTGAGGTCGGAGTTGGTGCGTGTGATAATAGGAAGCGGCCTTTTCATTATTCTGGGTCTTGTGGCACAAGGTTGGGTCATCCAGGTACTCGGGTAAGAGCAAGTGTAATCTTAATGAAACCATGTTGCAGTCAGAGGTGGATGAGTTTGCCTTGTGTGTGCTGGTTGGCGATGATGACAGGATGGCAACCCATGAGGCCGACGTACCGGGGTTGGGGGTCTCTGAGGGGAATTTTGTGACTGCTCAAATGAGGGACCTGACACTGTATGGGGCATTTGATAATGTTACTTTTCTCAACGGGGGTTGTCCAGGAGCCATGGGCTGACACCAGGTTCTTACCATACTCTGTGATGAATACGGACCTGGGTTACCCAACTGTTGGTACCAGGGCCATATTGGCAAAGAGTTTTAGAAATGGCCTATTCTCATGTTTTGGGTGCTCTTCTGGGTGTAGATGAAACCCAACAGAGGATCCTTCAGAGGTTCTACTGGCCCAGATGTCACCATGAGAATTTAAACTTTTGCAAGTCCTGTCCCACCTGCCAGCTAAACACTCCAGTCTCTCCCTTCCGCAGTCCCCTAGTGCCACTACCCATCATAGAGGTCCGATTTGACCGAATTGCGATGGACTTAGTGGGACCTCTGGTCAAGTCCACCTGGGGGCATCAATATATTCGCGTCGTCAGTACCCGACAATGCGACAGTACCCGGAGTAGGTACCACTAAGGGACTCTTCTGCTAGAAGTATGGCCCAAGAGTTGGTCCATATCTTCTCTAGGATGTGACTGCCAAAGGATCAACATGTTAGGTTAGATCATGGGTTGAACTTGATGGACCCAAGTCTACCTTCAACCTTAAACACTATGAAACTATGAGATCCTGATGGACCAAGGGACACCATTTATGTCCAAATTGATGCGGGAGTTGTGTAACACCCTCCAGATCACACAACTGAAGATATCACTGTATCATCCACAGACAGATGGGCTCGTAGAGAGGTTCAACAGAACCTTGAAGGCCATGCTTAGGTTGGTTGTAGAAAAAGATGGCTTAGATTGGGATTGTCTACTTCCATATTTGATGTTCTCCATTAGAGACGTTCCCCAAGGCTCTAAAAGGTTTTCTCCGTTTAAACTCCTTTATCGCCGACATCTTCGAGGACTCCTAGACATAAAGTAAAGGCAACCAGGGAAGCCAAGGTTAGGAGCGTTATCGAACATGCGGCACAGATGCAAGAGAGGATTGCAGAGGTGATGCCTATCATGAAGGAAAGTCTTCTCCAGGCGCAGGAGGCCCAAGCAAGATTATACAATCATTCGGCTACGGTGAGACAGTTCAACCAGTTTCTGGCCAAATGGCAGGGGTGGTGGAAAAATTTGGGGAGGCGAACTATAAGGTCCACCAGCCGGGAAGATGGAAGTCCTACCACATATACCACATCAAATTGATCAAGCTGTGGAGAGATAGGGAGCCGGTTGAAACTCTGTGTCTGGAGGCTATCCCTGAAGCTGATATCAAAGATGTCACGGTGGCAGAGACAATGTCACCAGCCCAGAGACAACAGTGTTGAGAACGGCTCCAGCAAAATCGTGACCTGTTCTCAGAATTGCCAGGATGTATGCCTATCGTGGAACACAAAGTTCTGATGGAACCTTATGTGCGGGTGAACCTGAGGACCCATTTCCAACGAGGGGAAGTGGATGCTGGGTCTGGTAGCCATTGAGGAATCTAAAGGCCACTTTACACGTTGCGATATCGCTATCGCTAGCGAGCGTACCTGCCCCCATCGGTTGAGCGTCATGGGCAAATCGCTGCCCATGGCGCACAACATCGCTCGGACCCGTCACACTACTTACCTGCCTAGCGACGTCGCTGTGACAGGCAATCCGCTTCCTTTCTAAGGGGGCGGTTCATTTGGCGTCACAGCGACGTTACTAAGCGGCCGCCAAATAGAAGCGGAGGGGGCGGAGATGATCGGGACGAACATCCCGCCCACCTCTTTCCTTCCTCATTGCTGGCGGCCGCAGGTACGGTGAGGTTCCTCTTTCCTGTGGTGTCACACATAGCGATGTGTGCTGCCGCAAGAACGACGAACAACCTGCATCCTGCAACAGCAACGATATTTGGGAACTGGACAGCGTGTCAACGATCAACGTTAAGGTGAGTATTATTGCTCATTAGCAGTCGCTCATACTTGTCACACGCAACGACGTCGCTAACGAGAGCGGATGTGCGTCACGAATTCCGTGACCCCAACGACATTGCGTTAGCGATGTCGTTGCATGTAAAGTGGCCGTAAGAGTGGGTGGTCCAGCCCAATGGTCTTAATCTCCATTCGTCATCAGGTTTTGGCACTATCGGAAGCTGAATGAAGTCTCCAAGTTTAACACGAATCCATTGACTCAGGTCAATGAGCTGATTGAGGGGTCCAAGAAGGCCAAGGAGAAGATGGCCTTCTCTACACCTGACGGTGGCTTCCAGTACACCAGGATGCCATTTGGGTGCAGAAAACCTTCCAAAGCTCCATGGACTGGATTCTAACCCCCCCATAAGAACTACACCACAGCATACCTAGACAACATCGTAATCTTCAAGTGGATTGGGGAAGTCATCTGAAGAAGGTTCAGAAGGTATCTGATGCACTGAGGAAGACGAGGTTTACCATAAAGCAGGTGAAGGCCTTTCTGGGAATTATGGGCTACTATTAGTGACTTATCCCCAATTTCTCTATGATAGCCGCACCTCTAACCGACCTTCTCAGTGGCACAAAATCATCAATGGCCAAGTGGACAACCGGCCTTAGTGGCACCTGACTTTACTAAAGCATTTGTACTGCAGATGGAGGCTTCAGAGGTTGGGTAGGGAGTAGAGTTGATCGAATCCGCCAAAATCCGAGACCGGCGGATCACTGCTGGAGTGAAAAAAAAATCCAGATCTGCTCCGGATTCCGGTGCCCATATAAGTCTATGGGGACCAGAATCTGCAGATTAAAAAGCATTTGTGGAGGGCATATGGGGGCAGGAGCGCGCGCGGTGTACTT
Organism: Anomaloglossus baeobatrachus; assembly: GCF_048569485.1. NCBI lineage: Eukaryota > Metazoa > Chordata > Amphibia > Anura > Aromobatidae > Anomaloglossus > Anomaloglossus baeobatrachus. The sequence goes on from NW_027445043.1 coordinate 107,527, forward strand.
ACCTAGGCTGTGTCATGGCGGGAAACGTCTTCCAGGTCACGCTTTTCCCTTCCGGGGCCGACAATTCAATATTCACTGCTTTGCCCGCCCACCGGCACATGTAATTGGTTGCAGTTAGACGCGCCCCCACCCTGAGTGTCAGCTGACTGCAACCAATCACAGGCGGCAGGACAGCTGGTGGGCGGGGAAAGCAGTGCAAGTGTCTGCGGGTCAGTATGGTGAACATGCATGTACACAGAATCACATGCACGCTCCTGTCAGAAGTGTGCGGCTGTGCCGGTGGTGCGCTGTCAGACTCGTGCGAGTCTGACATGACATCAGTCGGCACAGCCTGCGCTCTCTGAACATGAGCGTGCATATACCTAGAAACACATGCACGCTCTTGCCTGAAGTGTGTGCGGCTGTGCTGCGATGTCAGACTCGCGGGAGTCCCTCGTAAGTGTGACTCCGGCCTAAAAGAAACCGCATGCGGCTTTTTTTATTTAAATAATTGAAAAAAAAACCAAAACCCCGACGTGCGGTCCCACCTAATTTTGATACCCATCCATGATAAAGCTAGCTGGGGTCTGGTAATCTCAGCCTGCAACAGCCCGGTATTGCCACATCTATTAGATGTGACAATCCCGGTGCTTTGCCGGCTCTTCCCGTTGACCTGGAGTGGTGCCAATTGGGGTAATAAGGGGTTAATAGCAGGGCACAGCTGCTACTAAGCCCTAGGTTAGTAATGGCACAGGCGTCTATGAGATACCTGCATCACTAACCTGTAAATGAGAGTACGAAACGCACCCTCCTTTACCACTTTATTAACCCCAAACACCCTGCAGCTCCGGCGTAATCCACACGAGGGCCCACGCCGCTTCAGCTCTGCTACATACAGCCAGCGGCCATAGAGCACGACCACTGGCTGTGCAGACAATGACAGCCGCGATGACTGCATGGTAGGCAGATACTGTCACAGGCTGGGGGCGCGTTTGCCTGCAACCAATCACAGATGAGAGAACAGCCGGTGGGCGGTGAAAACACGTAAAGCTGTGTATATGATGCACAGTACAGGAAGTGAATGCGCGACCCAGAAGCAGTGTGCCACCATGACATCGAGTCTCGGTAAGTATCGGGATCGTGCACCTGGGCATCTTTGAAACCGCGTGGATCCAGACTTTTACAGTCCGGATCCGCTCAGCCCTGGTTGGGAGTTAAATTTTCGCAGGAAATAAATGGCAAGGAACATCCGGTCCCCTACCTGAGTAGGATACTCTCCTCCTGAGAAAACCTCTGCCATCGTGGAGAAGGAGGGCTTAGTCATCAAGTGGACAATTGACACTTTGAGGTACTACCAGTTAGGCCGAAAGTCAAAGATAGTGTCAGACAATGCGCTCTTGAGATGGATGAGGGAAAGACCCAGGAAATTACACGGTACCGAAGATGCCGTCGAGGGACCTTTTTAGTGACTGAAGGTGCCAAAACCCCAGGTTTTGGGCAAAGGAGGAAGGGTAGGTGGTATGTAATATGGTCAATGGTAACGTCCTGGAGGGGAGATAGTTTTCACTGAGGTTATTAGCTTCAGTGATGTGAAACCCGGAATGTAAAGCTCTGGCATCATTATGGTGCTGAGAGGGTTAATCGGCCATGACAAGGGTCGGGATTTTTTGTGAACGGTCAAATAGATGAGTGGGACGGCAGAACACATATCTCCACCCTAAGGTGTGGTCCAGCAGGAATCACTGTGTGTGCTGTGTATGGAGGTCACAGCGCCTCCAGAGCTGGAATCTTGTTACCAGAGAGTGAACCCCAATTTGGAGCAGGTGAACCCCACAGCTTAATGGACTTTTGTATGCGGTCTTAGGCTATGTGCGCACGTGTGCGCTATGCACCGCACCTAAAAGGTGCACTTCAGAGCGCAGCTGAAAAGCTCCGTTCTGAAGCGCATGGTGCCGGCAGAGAACGTGCGCTCTGACTGCAGCTCCTCCCATAGACAGAGCAGGGGCTGGCGGCAGAGCGCACGGAAGAAGTGACATGTCACTTCTTAGAACGCGTGCTTCGGCCAGCAGCCGAAGCGCTGCGCTCTAAGATGCCACGTGCGCACGGCCCCTGCACAATCTCCATAGATTATGCAGGGGACGCAGGACGCATGCAGTTACGCTGCTCTACAAAGCGCAGCGTAATTGCATGTAATTATGCAACGTGCGCACATAGCCTTATTTCTTTATACCAGGAAGGCTGTTTTTGCTTATCCTAAAAGTAATGATCTGCGTGTCCTGACTCCTTTGTATCATAGCTGCGATGCTCTGCAGGTCCTAACACCTTGCTATCATAGCTGCGATGCTCTGCAGGTCCTAACACCTTGCTATCATAGCTGCGATGCTCTGCGTGTCCTGACTCCTTTCTATCATAGCTGCGATGCTCTGCGGGTCCTGACTCCTTTGTATCATAGCTGCGATGCTCTGCGTGTCCTGACTCCTTTCTATCATAGCTGCGATGCTCTGCGTGTCCTGACTCCTTTCTATCATAGCTGCGATGCTCTGCGTGTCCTGACTCCTTTCTATCATAGCTGCGATGCTCTGCAGGTCCTAACACCTTGCTATCATAACTGCGATGCTCTGCGTGTCCTGACTCCTTTCTATCATAGCTGCGATGCTCTGCGGGTCCTGACTCCTTTCTATCATAGCTGCGATGCTCTGCGTTTCCTGATTCCTTTCTATAATAGCTGCGATGCTCTGCGTGTCCTGACTCCTTTCTATCATAGCTGCATGTCCTGATTCCTTTCTATCATAGCTGTGATGCTCTGCAGGTCCTGACTCCTTTCTATCATAGCTGCGATGCTCTGCGTGTCCTGACTCCTTTCTATCATAGCTGCGATGCTCTGCAGGTCCTGACTCCTTTCTATCATAGCTGCATGTCCTGACTCCTTTCTATCATAGCTGCGATGCTCTGCAGGTCCTGACTGCTTTCTATCATAGCTTCGATGCTCTGCGTGTCCTGACTCCTTTCTATCATAGCTGCGATGCTCTGCAGGTCCTGACTCCTTTCTATCATAGCTGCGATGCTCTGCGTGTCTTGACTCCTTGCTATCATAGCTGCGATGCTCTGCGTGTCCTGACTCCTTTCTATCACGGCTGCGATGCTCTGCGTGTCCTGACTCCTTTCTATCATAGCTGCGATGCTCTGCGTGTCCTGACTCCATTCTATCATAGCTGTGATGCTCTGCGTGTCCTGACTCCTTTCTATCATAGCTGCGATGCTCTGCGTGTCCTGATCCCTTTCTATCATAGCTGCGATGCTCTGCGTGTCCTGACTCCTTTCTATCATAGCTGCGATGCTCTGCATGTCCTGACTCCTTTCTATCATAGCTGCGATGCTCTGCGTGTCCTGACTCCTTTCTATCATAGCTGCGATGCTCTGCGTGTCCTGACTCCTTTCTATCATAGCTGCGATGCTCTGGATGTCCTGACTCCTTTCTATCATAGCTGCGATGCTCTGCGTGTCCTGACTCCTTTCTATCATAGCTGCGATGCTCTGCGTGTCCTGATCCCTTTCTATCATAGCTGCGATGCTCTGCGTGTCCTGACTCCTATCTATCATAGCTGCGATGCTCTGCGTGTCCTGACTCCTTTCTATCATAGCTGCGATGCTCTGCGTGTCCTGACTCCTTTCTATCATAGCTGCGATGCTCTGCGTGTCCTGACTCCTTTCTATCATAACTGCGATGCTCTACGTGTCCTGACTCCTTTCTATCATAGCTGCGATGCTCTGCGTGTCCTGACTCCTTTCTATCATAGCTGCGATGCTCTGCGTGTCCTGACTCCTTTCTATCATAGCTGCGATGCTCTGCGTGTCCTGACTCCTTTCTATCATAGCTGCGATGCTCTGCGTGTCCTGACTCCTTTCTATCATAGCTGTGATGCTCTGCGTGTCCTGACTCCTTTCTATCATAGCTGCGATGCTCTGCGTGTCCTGACTCCTTTCTATCATAGCTGCGATGCTCTGCGTGTACTGACTCCTTTCTATCATAGCTGCGATGCTCTGCAGGTCCTGACTCCTTTCTATCATAGCTGCGATGCTCTGCGTCCCCTGACTCCTTTCTATCATAGCTGTGATGCTTTGCGTGTCCTGACTCCTTTCTATCATAGCTGCGATGCTCTGCGTGTCCTGACTCCTTTCTATCATAGCTGCAATGCCCTGCGTGTCCTGACCCCTTTCTATCATAGCTGCAATGCTCTGCGTGTCCTGACTCCTTTCTAGCGTAGCTGCGATGCTCTGCGTGTCCTGACTCCTTTCTATCATAGCTGCGATGCTCTGTGTGTCCTGACTCCTTTCTATCATAGCTGCAATGCTCTGCGTGTCCTGACTCCTTTCTAGCGTAGCTGCGATGCTCTGCGTGTCCTGACTCCTTTCTATCATAACTGCGATGCTCTGCAGGTCCTGACTCCTTTCTATCATAGCTGCGATGCTCTGCATGTCCTGACTCCTATCATAGCTTCGATGCTCTGCGTGTCCTGACTCCTATCATAGCTGCGATGCTCTGCGTCTCCTGACTCCTTTCTATCATAGCTGCGATGCTCTGCGTGTCCTGACTCCTTTCTATCGTAGCTGCGATGCTCTGCGTGTCCTGACTCCTTTCTATCATAGCTGCGATGCTCTGCGTGTCCTGAATCCTTTCTATCATAGCTGCAATGCTCTGCGTGTCCTGACTCCTTTCTAGCGTAGCTGCGATGCTCTGCGTGTCCTGACTCCTTTCTATCATAGCTGCGATGCTCTGCGGGTCCTGACTCCTTTCTATCATAGCTGCGATGCTCTGAAGGTCCTGACTCCTTTCTATCACAGCTGCGATGCTCTGCGTGTCCTGACTCCTTGCTATCATAGCTGCGATGCTCTGCGTGTCCTGACTCCTTTCTATCATAGCTGCGATGCTCTGCGTGTCCTGACTCCTTTCTATCATAGCTGCGATGCTCTGCAGGTCCTGACTCCTTTCTATCATAGCTGTGATGCTCTGCGTGTCCTGACTCCTTTCTATCATATCTGCGATGCTCTGCGTGTCCTGACTCCTTTCTATCATAGCTGCGATGCTCTGCGTGTCCTGACTCCTTTCTATCATAGCTGTGATGCTCTGCGTGTCCTGACTCCTTTCTATCATAGCTGCGATGCTCTGCGTGTCCTGACTCCTTTCTATCATAGCTGCGATGCTCTGCGTGTCCTGACTCCTTTCTATCATAGCTGCGATGCTCTGCAGGTCCTGACTCCTTTCTATCATAGCTGTGATGCTCTGCGTGTCCTGACTCCTTTCTATCATAGCTGCGATGCTCTGCATGTCCTGACTCCTTTCTATCATAGCTGCGATGCTCTACGTGTCCTGACTCCTTTCTATCACAGCTGTAATGCTCTGCGTGTCCTGACTCCTTTCTATCACAGCTGCGATGCTCTGCGTGTCCTGACTCCTTTCTATCATAGCTGCGATGCTCTGTGTCCTGACTCCTTTCTATCATAGCTGCGATGCTCTGCATGTCCTGACTCCTTTCTATCATAGTTGCAATGCTCTGCATGTCCTGACTCCTTTCTATCATAGCTGCGATGCTCTGCGTGTCCTGACTCCTTTCTATCATAGCTGTGATGCTCTGCGTGTCCTGACTCCTTTCTATCATAGCTGCGATGCTCTGCGGGTCCTGCCTCCTTTCTATCATAGCTGCGATGCTCTGCGTGTCCTGACTCCTTTCTATCATAGCTGTGATGCTCTGCGTGTCCTGACTCCTTTCTATCATAGCTCCGATGCTCTGCATATCCTGACTCCTTGCTATCATAGCTGCGATGCTCTGCGTGTCCTGACTCCTTTCTATCATAGCTGCGATGCTCTGCGTGTCCTGACTCCTTTCTATCATAGCTGCGATGCTCTGCGTGTCCTGACGACTTTCTATCATAGCTGTGATGCTCTGCGTGTCCTGACTCCTTTCTATCATAGCTACGATACTCTGCGTGTCCTGACTCCTTTCTATCATAGCTGCGATGATCTGCGTGTCCTGACTCCTTTCTATCATAGCTGTGATGCTCTGCGTGTCCTGACTCCTTTCTATCATAGCTGCGATGCTCTGCGTGTCCTGACTCCTTTCTATCATAGCTGCGATACTCTGCGTGTCCTGACTCCTTTCTATCATAGCTACAATGCTCTGCGTGTCCTGACTCCTTTCTATCATAGCTGTGATGCTCTGCGTTTCCTGACTCCTTTCTATCATAGCTGCGATGCTCTGCGTGTCCTGACTCCTTTCTATCATAGCTGCGATGCTCTGCATGTCCTGACTCCTTTCTATCATAGCTGCGATGCTCTGCGTGTCCTGACGACTTTCTATCATAGCTGTGATGCTCTGCGTGTCCTGACTCCTTTCTATCATAGCTGCGATGCTCTGCATGTCCTGACTCCTTTCTATCATAGCTGCGATGCTCTGCGTGTCCTGACTCCTTGCTATCATAGCTGCGATGCTCTGCGTGTCCTGACTCCTTTCTATCATAGCTGTGATGCTCTGCGTGTCCTGACTCCTTTCTATCATAGCTGCGATGCTCTGCGTGTCCTGACTCCTTTCTATCATAGCTGCGATGCTCTGCGTGTCCTGACTCCTTTCTATCATAGCTGCGATGCTCTGCGTGTCCTGACTCCTTTCTATCATAGCTGCGATGCTCTGCGTGTCCTGACTCCTTTCTATCATAGCTGCGATGCTCTGCGTGTCCTGACTCCTTTCTATCATAGCTGTGATGCTCTGCGTGTCCTGACTCCTTTCTATTATAGCTGCGATGCTCTGCGTGTCCTGACTCCTTTCTATCATAGCTGTGATGCTCTGCGTGTCCTGACTCCTTTCTATCATAGCTGCGATGCTCTGCATGTCCTGACTCCTTTCTATCATAGCTGCGATGCTCTGCGGGTCCTGACTCCTTTCTATCATAGCTGTGATGCTCTGCGGGTCCTGACTCCTTTCTATCATAGCTGCGATGCTCTGCATGTCCTGACTCCTTTCTATCATAGCTGTGATGCTTTGCGTGTCCTGACTCCTTTCTATCATAGCTGCGATGCTCTGCGGGTCCTGACTCCTTTCTATCATAGCTGTGATGCTCTGCGTGTCCTGACTCCTTTCTATCATAGCTGTGATGCTCTGCGTGTCCTGACTCCTTTCTATCATAGCTGCGATGCTCTGCATGTCCTGACTCCTTTCTATCATAGCTGCGATGCTCTGCATGTCCTGACTCCTTTCTATCATAGCTGTGATGCTCTGCATGTCCTGACTCCTTTCTATCATAGCTGTGATGCTCTGCGTGTCCTGACTCCTTTCTATCATAGCTGCGATGCTCTGCGTGTCCTGACTCCTTTCTATCATAGCTGCGATGCTCTGCGGGTCCTGACTCCTTTCTATCATAGCTGTGATGCTCTGCGGGTCCTGACTCCTTTCTATCATAGCTGCGATGCTCTGCGGGTCCTGACTCCTTTCTATCATAGCTGTGATGCTCTGCGTGTCCTGACTCCTTTCTATCATAGCTGTGATGCTCTGCGTGTCCTGACTCCTTTCTATCATAGCTGCGATGCTCTGCGTGTCCTGACTCCTTTCTATCATAGCTGTGATGCTCTGCGTGTCCTGACTCCTTTCTATCATAGCTGTGATGCTCTGCGTGTCCTGACTCCTTTCTATCATAGCTGTGATGCTCTGCGTGTCCTGACTCCTTTCTATCACAGCTGCGATGCTCTGCGTGTCCTGACTCCTTTCTATTATAGCTGCGATGCTCTGCGTGTCCTGACTCCTTTCTATCATAGCTGCGATGCTCTGCGTGTCCTGACTCCTTTCTATCATAGCTGCGATGCTCTGCATGTCCTGACTCCTTTCTATCATAGCTGCGATGCTCTGCGTCTCCTGACTCCTTTCTATCATAGCTGTGATGCTCTGCGTGTCCTGACTCCTTTCTATCACAGCTGCGATGCTCTGCGTGTCCTGACTCCTTTCTATCATAGCTGCGATGCTCTGCGTGTCCTGACTCCTTTCTATCATAGCTGCGATGCTCTGCAGATCCAGGATAGGACAAGAATCATGGCTAGAATCAGTTTGTTTCTTCCCGCCCGCGCCACTTATAAAATGTGTGCCATCCTAGAACCACAAGATTTACTTGCTTTCCCCTCAGCAGCTGTTACAGCGCGAACATCCCCTGCAGCGAGAAAAAAACAGGACGCCGGGCCCGGGATTATATACACACACTGTAGCCACGCCTCCTTCGGTGACGTAGTTCCAGGCCGGGGGCGTGTCCACAGCGCACGCTGTCAGCAGCTGTCAGCGAGGTCACGTGAGTAAACAGAAGCACGTGGTGACGCGTCTAGACCGGCGCCGGGAGGAAGAGCTGTCAATCAAAGAATGCGGAAGTAAATCAGCCAATCAGGTGACTGGGAACGTTTATTAGCCAATCAGAAGGTGGAAAAGTTTGACAGCGCCGGCGAAGTGATCAGCTGCGTGCAGAGGAGGATGAGGGATCAGGTTTAGTCAGTTCTATGGAGATTTAAGAGGATTTCAGTGTTGGAAAGGGGGAGTATTAGGAGGATGGGGTAATCAGTGCTGATCCTGCGGGATGGGCATGTGATGGACAATCCCTTTAATTATTTTTTTAGACCATCTATATGGGAAAAATAATTCTCTATAGAAAGTAGTGTAGACGGTGTTTACATAAATGGGAAAAAAGTTCTAATATTGTTTTTTGGGTGGACGCACGGCCCCCGGGGGACCCACAGGCTCATGGGCTGCCCCCGCCCCACACATGAGGATGTGCAGCGGTAGATGATGTCATTGTCTGAAGTTCAGCTTCATTAGTGCGCCCTCAATCGGTGCAGCCTGTGCCGGAAGCCCAAAACTACAGCAGTAGGCAGGAAACCATCAGTAAGAAGGAACCCATCAGCAGGCAGGATGAAATCAGCAGGTAGGAAATCATCAGTGACTAGGAGAACATCAGCAGGCAGGAGGAAATCAGCAGGTAGGAAATCATCAGTGACTAGGAGAACATCAGCAGGCAGGAGGAAATCAGCAGGTAGGAAATCATCAGTGACTAGGAGAACATCAGCAGGCAGGAGGAAATCAGCAGGTAGGAAATCATCAGTGACTAGGAGAACATCAGCAGGCAGGAGGAAATCAGCAGGTAGGAAATCATCAGGAACTAGGAGAACAGCAGCAGGCAGGAGGAAATCAGCAGGTAGAAAATCAGTAACTAGGAGAACATCAGCAGGCAGGAGGAAATCAGCAGGTAGGAAATCATCAGTAACCAGGAGAACATCAGCAGGCAGGAGGAAATCAGCAGGTAGGAAATCATCAGTGACTAGGAGAACATCAGCAGGCAGGAGGAAATCAGCAGGTAGGAAATCATCAGTAACCAGGAGAACATCAGCAGGCAGGATGAAATCAGCAGGTAGGAAATCATCAGTAACTAGGAAAACATCAGCAGGCAGGATGAAATCATCAGGTAGGGAATCATCAGTAACTAGGAAAACATCAGCAGGCAGGAAATCATCAGTAACTAGGAAAACATCAGCAGGCAGGATGAAATCAGCAGGTAGGAAATCATCAGTAACTAGGAAAACATCAGCAGGCAGGAAATCATCAGTAACTAGGAAAACATCAGCAGGCAGGAAATCATCAGTAACTAGGAAAACATCAGCAGGCAGGATGAAATCATCAGGTAGGGAATCATCAGTAACTAGGAGAACATCAGCAGGCAGGAAATCATCAGTAACTAGGGGGACATCAGAAGGCAGGATCAAATCAGCAGGTAGGAATCATCAGTAACTAGGGGGACATCAGCAGGCAGGATGGAATCAGCAGGTAGGAATTCATCAGTAACTAGGAGAACATCAGCAGGCAGGATGAAATTAGCAGGTAGGAAATCATCAGTAACTAGGAGAACATCAGCAGGCAGGATGAAATCAGCAGGTAGAAAATCAGTAACTAGGAGAACATCAGCAGGCAGGAGGAAATCAGCAGGTAGGAAATCATCAGTGAATAGGAGAACATCAGCAGGCAGCAGGAAATCAGCAGGTAGAAAATCATCAGTAACCAGGAGAACATCAGCAGGCAGGAGGAAATCAGCAGGTAGAAAATCAGTAACTAGGAGAACATCAGCAGGCAGGAGGAAATGAGCAGGTAGAAAATCAGTGACTAGGAGAACATCAGCAGGCAGGATGAAATCAGCAGGTAGGAAATCATCAGTGACTAGGAGAACATCAGCAGGCAGGATGAAATCAGCAGGTAGAAAATCAGTAACTAGGAGAACATCAGCAGGCAGGAGGAAATCAGCAGGTAGGAAATCATCAGTGAATAGGAGAACATCAGCAGGCAGGAGGAAATCAGCAGGTAGGAAATCATCAGTAACCAGGAGAACATCAGCAGGCAGGATGAAATCAGCAGGTAGGAAATCATCAGTAACTAGGAAAACATCAGCAGGCAGGATGAAATCATCAGGTAGGGAATCATCAGTAACTAGGAGAACATCAGCAGGCAGGAAATCATCAGTAACTAGGGGGACATCAGAAGGCAGGATCAAATCAGCAGGTAGGAATCATCAGTAACTAGGGGGACATCAGCAGGCAGGATGGAATCAGCAGGTAGGAATTCATCAGTAACTAGGAGAACATCAGCAGGCAGGATGAAATCAGCAGGTAGGAAATCATCAGTGAATAGGAGAACATCAGCAGGCAGCAGGAAATCAGCAGGTAGAAAATCAGTGACTAGGAGAACATCAGCAGGCAGGAGGAAATCAGCAGGTAGAAAATCATCAGTAACCAGGAGAACATCAGCAGGCAGGAGGAAATCAGCAGGTAGAAAATCAGTGACTAGGAGAACATCAGCAGGCAGGAGGAAATCAGCAGGTAGAAAATCATCAGTAACCAGGAGAACATCAGCAGGCAGGAGGAAATCAGCAGGTAGAAAATCATCAGTAACCAGGAGAACATCAGCAGGCAGGAGGAAATCAGCAGGTAGGAAATCATCAGTGAATAGGAGAACATCAGCAGGCAGCAGGAAATCAGCAGGTAGAAAATCATCAGTAACCAGGAGAACATCAGCAGGCAGGAGGAAATCAGCAGGTAGAAAATCAGTAACTAGGAGAACATCAGCAGGCAGGAGGAAATGAGCAGGTAGAAAATCAGTGACTAGGAGAACATCAGCAGGCAGGATGAAATCAGCAGGTAGGAAATCATCAGTGACTAGGAGAACATCAGCAGGCAGGAGGAAATCAGCAGGTAGGAAATCATCAGTAACCAGGAGAACATCAGCAGGCAGGAGGAAATCAGCAGGTAGGAAATCATCAGTAACTAGGAAAACATCAGCAGGCAGGAGGAAATCAGCATCTAGTACCGGTAGTATGTCAGTAGTTAGGTCATCAAAATGTAAAAGGAAAATATCCATAGGCAGGAAGGCATCAGTAGGTAGGCAGGTCATCAAAAGGTAAGAGCAGATCAGTAGGCAGGAGCATCTTAATAGTAGGGTCACAAGTAGTCAGAAGACCCCCAATAAAGCGGAGGATATCCGCAGGCAAGAGGACATCAATAACTAGGAGAACATTAGTAACTAGGTACCCATCAGCAGGCAGGAGGCCATCAGCAGGCAGGGTCACCTGTTACACTCCAGGCTCAGTAGGTGACAGTAACATGATCCCTCCATAGAAAACATATGTATATAAATAAATAAACTGAAAATTGTGGCGTGCAATATTATTCATCCCCTTTACTTTCAGTGCAGGAAACTCACTCCAGAAGATCATGGATCTCTGGATGATGCAATGTTGTCCTAAATGACCGATGATGATAAATATAAGCCCCTGTGTGTAATCAAGTCTCCGTATAAATGCCCCTGCTCTGTGATAGTCTCATGTTCTGTATAGAGCGCAGAGAGCATCATGAAGACCAAGGAACACAACAGGCAGGTCCATGATACTGTTGTGGACACGTTTAAAGCTGGATTTGGTTACAAAAAGATTTCCACAACTTTAAACATCCCAAGAAGCACTGTGCAAGCAATCATATTGAAATGGAAGGAGTATCATACCACTGCAAATCTACCAAGACCCGGCCGTCCATCCAAACTGTCATCTCACACAAGGAGAAGACTGATCAGAGATGCAGCCAAGAGGCCCATGATCCCTCTGGATGATCTGCAGAGATCTACAGCTGAGGTGGGAGAGTCTGTCCATAGCACAACAATCAGTCGTACACTGCACAAATCTGGCTTTAAGGAAGAGTGGCAAGAAGAAAGCCATTTCCCAAAGATACCCATAAAAAGTGTTGTTTAAAGTTTGCCACAAGCCCCCTGGAGACCCCAAATATGTGGAAGAAGGGGCTCTGCTCAGATGAAACCAAAAGCCACAATGCCAAACGATATGTATGGCGTAAAAGCAACACAGCTCATCACCCTGAACATACCATCCCCACTGTCAAACATGGTGGTGGCCGCATCATGGTTTGGGCCTGCTTTTCTTCAGCAGGGACAGGGAAGATGGGTAAAATTGATGGGAAGATGGATGGAGCCAAATACAGGACCATTCATGAAGAAAACCTGTTGAATGGGCGAGAATTTCAGCCTCTCCATGTGCAAAACTGATAGACACATACCCCAAGAGACTGCAGCTGTAATCGCAGCAAAAGGGTGCGCTACAAAGTATTCACTTACAGGGGATGAATAATATTGCACGCCACAATTTTCATTTTACAATGAAATTTTTTTTTTTTACATTTTTTTTTACAAAAGTTTAAAATAAGCAATACATTTCCTTCATCTTCACAATTGTGTCACTTCTTGTTGATTCTTCACCAGAACATTAACATTTTATCTTTATGTTTAAAGCCTAAAATGTGGGAAAAGGATGAAAAATTCAAGAGGGCAAATACTTTTGCAAGGCACTGTAAGAAGGGTGGAGTATGGTGACAGGAGGCAAGAGCGATGCTGCGGGTGCTGCAGGCTCTGTGCGGCTCTGTGCTGTGGGCCGTACATCGCTCTGTGCTGCGGACGCTGTGGGCTGTGCACTGTTCTGTGCTGCGGGCGCTGCGGTCTGTGTGTTGCTCTGTGCTGCGGGCTGTGTGCTGCGGGCTGTGGGCAACTCTGTACTGTGGGGGCTGTGCGCTGTTCTGTGCTGTGTGTTGGGCAGGCTGGGCGCTGCTCTGTGCTGCAAGTCCTGCAGGCTGTGGGCTGCTTTGTACTGTGGGTGCTGCGGGCTATCTGCTGCAGGCTGTGTGCTGCTCTGTGCTGCGGGCTATGTGCTGCTCTGTGCTGCGGGCTGTGTGCTGCGGGCTGTGTGCTTCTCTGTGCTGTGGGCTGCTCTATGCTGCGGGCTATGTGCTGCGGGTTGTGTGCTGCTCTGTGCTGCGGGCTGTGTGCTGCGGGCTATGTGCTGCGGGTTGTGGGCTGCTCTGTGCTGCGGGCTATGTGCTGCGGGTTGTGTGCTGCTCTGTGCTGCGGGCTATGTGCTGCGGGTTGTGTGCTGCTCTGTGCTGCGGGCTGTGTGCTGCGGGCTGTGTGCTGCTCTGTGCTGTGGGCTGTGTGTTGCGGGCTGTGTGCTGCAGTCTATGTGCTGCGGGCTGTGTGCTGCTCTGTGCTGTGGGCTGTGTGCTGCGGGCTATGTGCTGTGGGCTGCAGGATGTGCGCTGCTATGTGCTGCGGGCTATGTGCTGTGGGCTGTGTGCTGCAGGATGTGCGCGCTGCAGGCTGTGTGCTGCTGTGTGCTGCGGGCTATGTGCTGTGGGCTGCAGGATATGCGTGCTGCGGGCTGTGTGCTGCGGGCTATGTGCTGCAGGCTGTGTGCTGCTCTGTGCTGCGGGCTATGTGCTGCTCTGTGCTGCGGGCTGTGTGCTGCGGGCTGTGTGCTTCTCTGTGCTGTGGGCTGCTCTATGCTGCGGGCTATGTGCTGCGGGTTGTGTGCTGCTCTGTGCTGCGGGCTGTGTGCTGCGGGCTATGTGCTGCGGGTTGTGGGCTGCTCTGTGCTGCGGGCTATGTGCTGCGGGTTGTGTGCTGCTCTGTGCTGCGGGCTATGTGCTGCGGGTTGTGTGCTGCTCTGTGCTGCGGGCTGTGTGCTGCGGGCTGTGTGCTGCTCTGTGCTGTGGGCTGTGTGTTGCGGGCTGTGTGCTGCAGTCTATGTGCTGCGGGCTGTGTGCTGCTCTGTGCTGTGGGCTGTGTGCTGCGGGCTATGTGCTGTGGGCTGCAGGATGTGCGCTGCTATGTGCTGCGGGCTATGTGCTGTGGGCTGTGTGCTGCAGGATGTGCGCGCTGCAGGCTGTGTGCTGCTGTGTGCTGCGGGCTATGTGCTGTGGGCTGCAGGATATGCGTGCTGCGGGCTGTGTGCTGCGGGCTATGTGCTGCGGGCTGTGTGCTGCAGGATGTGCGTGCTGCAGGCTGTGTGCTGCTCTGTGCTGGATGCGCTGTGAGCTGCGGGCTCTGTGCTGCGGGCTGTGTGCTGCAGGCTGTGTGCTGCTCTGTGCTGCGAGCTTTGTGCTGCAGGCTCTGTTCTGCGGGCTGTGTGCTGCAGGATGTGTGCTGCTCTGTGCTGGATGCGCTGTCGGCTGTGTGCTGCGGGCTGTGTGCTGCGGGCTATGTGCTGCAGGATGCGCGCGCTGCAGGCTGTGTGCTGCTCTGTGCTGGATGCGCTGTGAGCTGCGGGCTCTGTGCTGCGGGCTGTGTGCTGCGGGCTGTGTGCTGCTCTGTGCTGGATGCGCTGTGGGCTGTGAGCTGCGGGCTGTGCACTGCTCTGGCTTTGTGTTGGGTGGGCTAGGCGCTGCTCTGTGCTGCGGACTGTGGGCTGTTCACTGCTCTGTTCTGCGGGCTGCTCTGTACTGTGGGTGCTGCAGGCTGTGTGCTGCGGGCTGTACGCTGCTCTGTTCTGTGGGCTGCTCTGTACTGTGGGTGTTGCAGGCTGTGTGCTGCGGGCTGTACGCTGCTCTGTTCTGCGGGCTGCTCTGTACTGTGGGTGCTGCAGGCTGTGTGCTGCGGGCTGTACGCTGCTCTGTTCTGCGGGCTGCTCTGTACTGTGGGTGTTGCAGGCTGTGTGCTGCGGGCTGTACGCTGCTCTGTTCTGCGGGCTGCTCTGTACTGTGGGTGCTGCAGGCTGTGTGCTGCGGGCTGTACGCTGCTCTGTTCTGCGGGCTGCCCTATACTGTGGGTGCTGCAGGCTGTGTGCTGCGGGCTGTACGCTGCTCTGTTCTGCGGGCTGCTCTGTACTGTGGGTGCTGCAGGCTGTGTGCTGCGGACTGTGGGCTGTTCACTGTTCTGTTCTGCGGGCTGCTCTGTACTGTGGGTGCTGCAGGCTGTGTGCTGCGGGCTGTGTACTGCTCTGTGCTGCGGGGTGGGCACTGTGGGTGGTGAAGCAGGGGGCATCCTGAACACATCGGCAGTGCGGACTTCAAAGAAATGGCACC
The DNA here is from genome assembly GCF_048569485.1 of Anomaloglossus baeobatrachus. Taxonomy (NCBI): domain Eukaryota; kingdom Metazoa; phylum Chordata; class Amphibia; order Anura; family Aromobatidae; genus Anomaloglossus; species Anomaloglossus baeobatrachus. The sequence goes on from NW_027445043.1 coordinate 122,927, forward strand.
ATGGACTTCAGGAAAATGGCTGTGGAGGCGGCACATGCGCAGATAGAGATCTTGGCTCTGAGATCTATGGCGCCTGCCTCTGCAGCCATTTGCCGGGAGATCCATGGCGCCCTCCTCGCACCATCGTGACACCCAAGCTTTGGACCACAGCAATTACAGCATCGCTGCCCCGGTGCCTCTGCTGCAAGAAGTCGGTGACAGCGGCAGCACCGAACTCCTGAGACTCCGCTCCACCGCCGCTGCGCTCCCCGGTGAGCTAGATTCACTTTATAAGACACCCCCCTATTTTGGGGGGGAAAAAAGTGCATCTTTGTACTTGATGACTATTTAAGCTGTGAATGTCTTTTGATTTTATAATGAATTTACAACAAAGGCCTCTTGATGAACCACACTCGAAAAATACAAAAGTGCTCAGCGAAGGCGCCCCCGATGTATGCTGATGCCCAATGTAGGACACGTCTGGCCAAAAGTCGCATCCGTTTTGCAGAATGTTGAGAAGCTTTTCATTAGAAAGTAACAAGGGAAAAATTTGGACACAAAGTCTGTAATCGTGGAGAACCCCTCGCTTTGTCATGCTGACTTTATGCACCTCTCCCCCACCACCTCCGATACTTCAAAGGATCATCCCGGTTTTTACAATTAACTTTGCGTTTAGCATTCCACAAAGTATCGAGTTCCCAGGAATGTCCTTACGATATGTGCAAGTGTCTACACAACTGGCGGCAAGACTAGACCCCAACGTCACATCCAAACATACAATAGAAGCTTTCCCCCACTGATGTGGCACCAAAGAAAAGACAAGCGCCTCTTACCAATGGGCTGCAAATATATTAGCAAAAGATGGTGAATGTTTTGCGCCCATTGGGGCATCAATTACCATATTTTTCGTTTTATAAGACACACCCCAAATTTAGAGGTAAAAAGGGATCCATATTATACTCCGGTGTTGTCTTATCGGAGGGGGGCAGCAGCGGTGGTGGAGCGAGGTCACAGGAGGCAGGGGCGCTGCGGTGGTGGCTGTGCCGGCTGTATGGAGCAGGGCGGTGCGGTGAGTGTCATAGATGCTCTGTTGACAGTGCGGGCTTAAAAAAAAAAAAAAAAAAAATGGCACCCGGAGTTGGCGTGTGCGCAGATTGAGCTCTTGGCTCAATGACAAACTGAGATCTCATTTGTACATGCGCCACCTCTGGGCACCATTTTCCTAAAGTCCACCACTGGGAGATCAATGTGCCGGAGGCGGTGCATGTGCAGATGAGATCTTGAGCTGATAGCTCCATCTCTGCATGCGCTGACTCCGGGCGCCATTACTTGAAGCCAGAGTACACGGGACACCCGCTGCGCAGCCCAGCTCCACACAGTCATCTTACCCTGCACAGCTAGCTGCCCACACAGACAGCCGCCCGCATAGCTAGACAGCCAGCCACCCGCAAAGACAGCCAGCCACCCACACAGCCAGACAGATAGCCAGCCACCCACACAGACAGCCGCCCACACAGCTTGATAGAGCCAGCCACCCGCACAGCCAGACAGATTGCCAGCCACCTGCACAGCCAGCTGCCCCCACACAGACACCCGCAGAGACAGACAGCTGCCGCACAGCCAGCCGCCCGCAGAGCCAGACAGCCACCCACACAGCCAGCCACCCTTACAGACAGCTGCTCGCATAGCCAGACAACCAGCCACCCGCAAAGACAGCCAGAAAGCCACCCACACAGCCAGACACCCTCACAGCCAGACCCCCGCAAAGACAGCCAGCCAGCCACCCGCACAGCCAGACAGTTAGCCAGCCAACTGCACAGCCAGACAGTTAGCCAGCCACCCGCACAGACAGCTTCCCACATAGTAAGACAGCCACCCGCAAAGACAGACAGCCACCCACACAGACAGCCACCCGCACAGCCAGACAGCCAGCCACCCGCACAGACAGCCGCCCACACAGCTTGATAGAGCCAGCCACCTCCACACAGACAGACAGAGAGCTGCTGCACAGCCAGACACCCGCACAGCCAGACAGCCACCCGCACAGCCAACCACCCTTACAGACAGCCACCCGCACAGCCAGACAGCTGCTCGTATAGCCAGAAAACCAGCCACCCGCAAAGACAGCCAGACAGCCACCCGCACAGCCAGACACCCGCAAAGACAGCCAGATAGACAGCCACCCGCACAGACAGCTGCCCACATAGTAAGACAACCAGCCACCCACACAGACAGCCACCCGCACAGCCAGACAGCCAGCCACCCGCACAGACAGCCGCCCACACAGCTTGATAGAGAGAGCTGCTGCACAGCCAGACACCCGCACAGCCAACCACCCTTACAGACAGCTGCTCGCATAGCCAGACACCCGCACAGCCAGACAGCCACCCGCACAGCCAGACAGCTGCTCGTATAGCCAGAAAACCAGCCACCCGCAAAGACAGCCAGACAGCCACCCGCACAGCCAGACACCCGCAAAGACAGCCAGATAGACAGCCACCCGCACAGACAGCTGCCCACATAGTAAGACAACCAGCCACCCGCACAGACAGCTGCCCACATAGTAAGACAACCGGCCACCCGCACAGCCAGATAGCCAGCCACCCGCACAGACAGCCGCCCACACAGCTTGACAGAGCCAGCCACCCACACAGAGATGCCCGCAGACAGCTGCTGCACAGCCAGACAGCCAGCCACCCGCACAGCCAGCCGCTCCCCACACAGACAGCTGCTGCACAGCCAGCCACCCGCACAGCCAGTTGCCCGCATAGCCAGACAACCAGCCACCCGCAAAGACAGCCAGCCACCCGCCCGCACAGCCAGACAGCCACCCACACAGACAGACAGCTGCTGCACAGCCAGCCACCCGCACAGCCAGACAGCCAGCCACCCGCACAGCCAGTTGCCCGCATAGCCAGACAACCAGCCACCCGCAAAGACAGCCAGCCACCCGCCCGCACAGCCACCCACACAGCCAGCCACTTACACAAACAGACAGACAGACACCCGCACAGAGACAGACAGATGCCCGCATGAACAGACACCCAGCCACACGCACAGATAGCCAGCCAACTGCCCCCACCGCACCCAGTACAGCGCCCATGCTCCACCTCCCCGTAAGCTACATTCGGATTATAAGACGCACCCCTCATTTTCCTCCCTAATTTTTGGGAGGATAGGTGCGTCTTATAATCTGAAAAATACAGTAGCTCTAAATAAAACGGTTTTAAAAAAACAAGAAAAAAAAATATGTTTAACAAATATTCCAAGGATAAAATGATGAATATTTGTAAATCTGCGCCATATGCCCAATATCTAGACAAAAAAGACTGCCTGCACTCAGCCTCTTCGACCTGACGTGTGAACAGGCGCATAACTGAACAGGACATAAAATCCAAATAAAGACAGTTTGCACTCTGATAATGCTAAAGTATGGAAACCATGAATGTGTGAACATGGACCTGCATTACCGCTAAGGAAAATCTGAGAAAAATGAGATATTTAGCATATAGAAATGGCCATTTGCATATCTGCCCAGTTGCCGCTTCATGGCATATCTCGTAACTGGGTACCTACTCTATGCTGAAGCCTCTCTCTGGGTTCAGAATAGCGTTAGGTACCCAGTTACGAGATATGCCGTGAAGGGGCAACTGGGCAGATATGCAAATGGCCATTTCTATATGCTAAATATCTCATTTTTCTCAGATTTTCCTTAGCGGTAATGCAGGTCCATGTTCACACATTCATGGTTTCCATACTTTAGCATTATCAGAGTGCAAACTGTCTTTTTTTGTATTATATTCCCAATATCTGTCCGGACAATCCCCGACAGCCGGATACCCGGGGAATGCAGGAATCCAGGAGCCGGGACATGGAATAAACACGTTTAATGCAGGGTTGGTGTCACATAAGTAACTTGGGCACAAAGGAAGCAAAGGCTGCAGAAAAAGCAGATGTGGCCATCAGGATCCTGGGAAAGCTGGGTGACTGCAGTACTGACGCCATCTTAGTGGTCGCCCAGCTTTCTCCCTCTGGTAAGGGGATGTTGGGGTTATTGATCAGCGGCGCCCGGCTCTGCCGTCCTCACACTTCAGGCTGGCAGTGATTAGTGCGGCGGCAGCAGCTTTGCGTGCGCCCCTTTGATGGTGGGTGGCACCCGCTGAATGCCCAGTGTACAATGACCCGAGAGCTGCTCCGATAATGGGCGCCATCGCCGCAGAAACAAAGGGTTCACCCGCGGACGAGAGGCTACAAATCAAGAGGAGCTGCTCCGGGGGCCACAGACCCAAACCCCTCACTGCCATATTGCATCTACAGCAGGGGGACCCCAAATCATCACTATCATATCCGGGAGGACCCCACATTACCACTATTATCTCTTGGAGAACCCCAAATTATCACTTATCTCCAGGAATACCCCACCTTACCATTACTTTCTCTTGGAGGACCCTACATTATTACTATTATCTCCAGGAGGACCCCACATTACCACTATTATCTCCGGGAAGACCCCACATTACCACTATTACCTCTTGGAGGACCCCACATGATCACTATTATCTCTTGGAGGACCCCACCTTAGCACTATTATCCCTTAGTAATAATGTGGGGTCCTCCAAGAGATAATAGTAATAATGTGGGGTCCTCCAAGAGGTAATAGTGGTAATGTGGGGTCCTCCTGGAGATGATCATGTGGGGGCCTCCAAGAGATGGGGAGGACCCCACATTACCACTATTATCTCTTGGAGGACCCCACATGATCATCATCACCACTTTGAGGACCCCACATTATTACTATTATCTCTGGGACAGTGGAGGAAGTAGAATGCCAGCAGCACAGAGTGTTTTAGGAGGACTGTGCCCCGATCCCTCACATAACCTAGTGAGGATTTGGCTCGAATCAGTCTTCTCAGCATTCCTCCCTAATCCCATGTGTCAGTATTCACTGCAGCACTGAATTTCATTCATGAACCAGGGGACTCAGGATGAGCAGCGCTGTATAAATGTCACTTCCCATCTCACAGGGCTCCTAACCCCCCTCCCCCCACTTACCTTTATCCTTTTACAGCAGCACAGACCCCCATAGAAAATGCAGAATTCAGTAAGCTCTAGAGATCCCCCTAGTGGTGACAATTCTAGAATATATTTTGACCGTGGGGGGATTTGGACCTGTGTATCAGCGATTAAACTCCAAACAAAAATTAGAAAAATATTTAGATACTAAGGAATAACGGCCGTCGCCGCTTCTTGTGTTTTGCTACAAAGTATCAATTCTGTTAGATTGTTGTTTTTCCTTTGTTTACATTTTTCTTTGTGTTTACACAAATCATCCAACAGGAAGGGCGTAAGATCCGCCCCCCCCCCCAAATCACACGTGCCACCGCCATCTCCACCCATCACTCTTTATAATTAAGTAGTTTCCTAATTTTACAGGCACCGCATGAATCTGCATTTTGTCACTTCCCAGCCCAAAAGGTTAATGAGGTTTTTCACCTACAAAACCAATCAGCTCCAATGAAGAATGCGCTTATTCTGGTGGTTAATTACCTCGAGGAAGATAAAAACCCCTATTAAGACAATGGAGAGCGCGGAGTGTATCGCAGAAATGCACATACAACTCACATGTACTGATCCAGCGTTCCCTCCTGTATTATACTCCAGAGCTGCACTCACTATTCTGCTGGTGCAGTCACTGTGTACATACATTACTGATCCGGAGTTACCTCCTGTATTATACTCCAGAGCTGCACTCACTATTCTGCTGGTGCAGTCACTGTGTACATACATTACTGATCCGGAGTTAGATCCTGTATTATACTCCAGAGCTGCACTCACTATTCTGCTGGTGCAGTCACTGTGTACATACATTACTGATCCTGAGTTACCTCCTGTATTATACTCCAGAGCTGCACTCACTATTCTGCTGGTGCAGTCACTGTGTACATACATTACTGATCCGGAGTTAGATCCTGTATTATACTCCAGAGCTGCACTCACTATTCTGCTGGTGCAGTCACTGTGTACATACATTACTGATCCTGAGTTACCTCCTGTATTATACTCCAGAGCTGCACTCACTATTCTGCTGGTGCAGTCACTGTGTACATACATTACTGATCCGGAGTTAGATCCTGTATTATACTCCAGAGCTGCACTCACTATTCTGCTGGTGCAGTCACTGTGTACATACATTACTGATCCTGAGTTACCTCCTGTATTATACTCCAGAGCTGCACCCAGCATTTAAAAAAACCCACACAGCCTAAAATTTATTTTAAAACAATGGCCATCGTCCAGACGGCTTTTTTTGTTTATTTTATAAGATATAGCAGCATGTCTAAGACATTAATAAAAAGTAATAAAAAGTTACGGATTGGAAAATACAGAAGACAGGAGAGGTTGCACACTGAAAAGTAACCCCGACACCCGGCAGGATCCCCGGAGTCATTGTCGCCCCTCCCCCACTCGATACTTTCCTTTTCATCCAGCAGCATATTTTTTTTTTTGTTTTTCATTTCATAGCAGCAAAAGTTAAAAAAAAAAAAAAAAAAAAAAAAAAAAAAAAAAACACACAACAAAAACACACTGGGGTTTGGTCAGAGCCTTGTGTTAAAAAATAAAATCCAAAAAAGTAGCAGTCAGTGGTGACCGGACGCCTCCAAAAGAGTTCATAGAAGCATAAAATCCAGCAGGTCGGTCAAGTGTCCAAATTAATCAGTGCCCCCCCCCCCACCTGGTGCGGTGTGGCTCTGCAGGGGCAGACTAGCTGGTCAATGGCTGCATGGTCACAGGGGGCAGCAGGAAGGCGGTGTTGTCTTCATTTTCTCTCATATTCTTATACATTTCCTTTAAGTGTTGCGCTTTTTTCTTTAAGAAAAAAAACAAAAAAAAAACACACATCATAATCATCTTTAATTATTTTAATTAAAAAATATTTTAATTAAAATTATATTTTTATTTTAGTTAAAATAAAAAATATTTTAATTACAATATAATAAAGATATTTTTATTTTAATTACATTTGTTAATTAGAATAAAATTAAAATAAATATTTTAATAAAAAAATAATAAATAATATTCTAATATCTTATTAAAATATTTATTTTAATGAAAAATTAACATAAAAATCTAATTAAAATAAAAATGTTATATATATTTATATAATATATTTTTTTTTTATTAATTAGAAGAAAAAAAAAAAAAAAAGACTCTGGAAACATTTTAGAGGACCAGTGAAATACTGGGGAATCGTAAGTGAAGCAACAGCCTAATATATAGGAATGGTCAATAATATTAGGGAATGGCAGAGAAAGGGTGTGTTATTCCCCCCTCCCATCCCCCAATCTTCCGAGTATTATAGAACCTGAAACATCACAATGTAACAAGCCCATTACAAGAACTATCAGTTCCCAGTGGAGTTCCCCTTTAAATAGCCCAAAATCTAAAAGTAAAAGCAATTACAATGTGTGAGGGTCTGCAGACTACACCCCGGGGTGTCATGGAACCCCACCAGCCGTGTGCATGATAACCTGGAGCAGACGAGTCGCCGTTACGTGCTACATAGTCCAGGTCCATACAGATGGCGGCTACTCACCAGCGTATCCAAATGGTCCCTGTGCGTCTGGATGACGTGCATGTCTGCCATGGCCACTCCAGCGAAATAGCCGAGCTTTGGGGGTCTTCCCGAGTTGGATATCGCCATTGCAAATGGCAGCAAGAACTGTATGCAGCTAGTAATGTCGGTCCATTGATAGCCTAGAATTAAAAAAAAAAAAAAAAAAAAAAAAAAAAAATATGGGTAAGGGTGTGAAGACTAAAGCAAACACGTATTTTGCACCTGCTCGCGGTCAGTGAATGGGCTTTATATTTATACAGATTCAATATTTGCAGCGGAATCCTCTCCAGTCCCAATAGATACAATGTATCCACCTGGAATCAGTCATTCTGCACCTAAAGATTCTAGAAGGTTTCCATTTGTAGCACTTTTGGAGAGTTGGTAATAGAGCTTGTGCTCCTTCCTTATAAAAAGGACATTGGTGCCCCCCGTCCCCTCCCAAATTCAGGCGGCAGTCGTTTGTACCCCCCTCATTACCTGTAACCTCCTGGATATACTCCGGGTTGGTGCAGTGATACAGCGCGGCGGCGGCCAGGACTCGGTACGAGTAGTCCATACACTCCATGTCCAAGGTGCATAAATCTAAGAGCTGGAACCAGACACGACAGTTACTACATGTCCGGACAGCATAGACCACCCTACATCACATAGGAGACCACCTTACCTCCATTATCTGTAGGAAGGACTTCTGGGGATACTGGGGGATCAGAAAGTGCTGCAGTTCTTTACTGTACGCCACTTGTAAGTAAATGTTCAGCCAAGAGACCACAGTGATTGGCGACAGACTCCAATTAAGTGCCTGAGGAGAGGAAAGAGTTAACCGATGATTTAAAGGGCCGGGCATACATTAATAAACTGAAAAGCAGGTACAATCAGGTGACAAGTCACCCTCCCGGCCCCCTCAGACACCAGGCTTACCTTCATGATTATCAGCTCCATACTCAACATCTCGTCTTCTGTGCAGGCGCCATCGGTAAAGTAGGCCAAATCATGGAGCTTAGGGGGGTAAACTTCCTAAAATACAACAATTCAGACTGATTTATTCACCCAGTGGATTTCCACATAAAAGCTTTGGATTTTGGAACGTGGGCACACTACAGGCTAGAGGGCCCGCGCGCAACCCCCACAGGCTAGAGGGCCCGCGCGCAACCCCCACAGGCTAGAGGGCCCGCGCGCAACCCCCACAGGCTAGAGGGCCCGCGCGCAACCCCCACAGGCTAGAGGGCCCGCGCGCAACCCCCACAGGCTAGAGGGCCCGCGCGCAACCCCCACAGGCTAGAGGGCCCGCGCGCAACCCCCACAGGCTAGAGGGCCCGCGCGCAACCCCCACAGGCTAGAGGGCCCGCGCGCAACCCCCACAGGCTAGAGGGCCCGCGCGCAACCCCCACAGGCTAGAGGGCCCGCGCGCAACCCCCACAGGCTAGAGGGCCCGCGCGCAACCCCCACAGGCTAGAGGGCCCGCGCGCAACCCCCACAGGCTAGAGGGCCCGCGCGCAACCCCCACAGGCTAGAGGGCCCGCGCGCAACCCCCACAGGCTAGAGGGCCCGCGCGCAACCCCCACAGGCTAGAGGGACTTCGCCACTCAAGAAGTCCGTGGGCTTCACCCAAAGAGGGAGAGACGTCACCCACCTCAATTTTGGCAGCGATGAACAGGCAGGTGATGCCGATAAGTTGTAGTTTGGATTTCATCACATTCTCCTGTGTCGCCATAAAGCGGTCGAGGAAATCTTGTGCGATATAGAAAGTGTCTCTGTGCAGTTTATGAACCTCTGAAATCTGAGGGAAAAAAAATAAATTGCTGTAAGGCTGCGTTCACACTGATTTTTGCAGGAGTAAGGAAGAGAAGAAGGAGGTGGTGGTGGACGAAAGGAGAATGAGGGGGGGGGAGGGGTTAAGTGGACGAAAGGAGAAGGAAGGGGTGGTTTTGGGCGAAAAGAGAAGGAGGAGGAGGGGGGGGTGGACGAAAGGAGAAGGAGGGGGGGGGGGGGGTTTTGGACGAAAGGAGAAGGAGGAGGGGGGTGGTGGTGGTGGACGAAAGGAGAAGGAGGAGGAGGGGGGTGGTGGACGAAAGGAGAAGGAGGAGGGGGTGGTGGTGGAGATGGACAGACACCCTTTTTTTAGGTGGCAGCATATTAGGCATTTCAGTGCACATAATGAAGCGGGTACTGACCTCCATGAGCCATTCCAGTAGTGTGGGCCTCATGGTCTCGTCCAGCGCCGGATGCCTCTGTAAGTAATTCTTGTCCCTTACGTACATTTCATCTTTCTGCAGCATGTTCTTCCACACGTCATCCGGGTTAGCCCAGCTATACATTTAAAAAAAAAAAAAAAAAAAATTATATATATATATTATATCCATCTATCAAATCATCAGCATACAGGGTTTGCCAACAGGTGGGGCGCTCTAGTAGATCACACCAATGCCCCACATATATTTGATGCATTTTGAGCCAAAGCCCAAGTAGTTCCCCAAAAAGACCTTAGAATAAACTTTAAATTTCTCAAAAGGGAAGGCACAAATAATGAATCATAAAAGCCTTCAATCCTAGTGCAGCAGAGATCTAAGCGCAGCAGTCATAGGCAAAATCCACAATATGTCCAAACAGAAGGCAACAGTTAGGACATCAGCCCCCCGATACAATCTTAATTGGCTACATACCTGAGACGTGGAAGAGGAGAGAACGAAGACCATCGGTATCTCAGGCTGGCGTACTGCGGATAAGGGGGAGCGTATGATGGCTTCTGGGATGTTGGGAGGAACTGGTAGCGGCTTTGCCATAAGTTATAACTGTTACCACCCTAAAATGAGAAAATACATTAGTATGTTGGTTTTATTAACCTAGTCACCGACGTGGCACAGAGACTGCCCCTAGAAGAGGACACGACGTGCGCCGCACCCAATAACTGGACTACAACTCCCAGTTTCCTTAATGGCATGTGCCGAAAATCAGACACTAAGGAGCCTACACAGAGGTGTCAGGATATACAAGGTGTATGGGTGCAGCTGGAGGGGATTATCTGATAGTTGTGTAGTGGGGAGTGTGGACTCCAATGTCTGCAGATGAAGGGCAGCATCAGGTGAGGAGGATTGCAACTTCCTGGCAGATATTTGGAATATCGTTTGCATAATCTCAGCTACAGTAACTTAATTAGCACCTATAGCAGGAAACCATTTACATATACACAGGAGAGAAGGGGGGGGGGGAAAATCAGAAAAGCCACAAGATACAAAGGGTTAAGGAGACACTTTGGAAAGAATATATACTGGCTAAGCTTTAGTATTACCATAGCGCCCCCAAGTCACCAGCTGCCATTTTGGCCTCCAGCTAATTTACATAAGCCTAGTAACCATTCAACTGCAAGGATACATGCATACTACAGAATGTCCTCTTTTTCCCCTCCAATTATTGCCTATACTCAGACCAGGGGTGGACATATCATTGGTGCAACCGTACAACTGCACAAGAGGTCGGGGGCCCATTTCAACCTCCAAAGTTGGTGGAATTCTGCATTTTGATGAGTTATTGGACTGCAAAGGGGCCATTCAGGCTACTTTCACACATGCGGCTCAATCCGGCTGTGCAAGCTATGCAACGGATGCGGTGAAAACACCGCATCCTTTGCATAACTTTTTCCCATGCGGCCCGCCCGGTTTTTGCCGCTTGCGGCATGCTACTGAGCATGCGCAGTGGCAAAAACCGCATGCGGCGGCCGGATGCGGTATTTGCCGCATCCGGCCGCCATAGGCATGCATTGAGAGATGCGCCGCATCGGCCGAATGCGGCGCGATGCGGTTTTTTTTTGCCGCACGAAAAACGTGCCAGGCAACGTTCCATCCGGCCGCCGCATCGGCTAAATCTGCCGCATGCGGCAAAAACCGGATGGAACGCAAGGCCATGCGGCACTAATTAAAGTCTATGCAGGAAAATCGCAACCGGCAGCAAAAAAAAAATTGGTTGCGATTTTCCTGCAAAGTGCCGGATTGTGCCGCAGAAGAAAAACCGGAGGTGTGAAAGTACCCTTACTGTGTTTTCTGCACAGGGGGTATCCGCCACTGAGGACAATAGCCACGAAATGTTCTGTGAACTTGGCCTTGGAGTTACCAGTCAGAACAAATTAAATTGTAAAGGCCCTGTCACACACAGAGATAAATCTGCGGCAGATCTGTGGTTGCAGTGAAATCATGGACATATTGTTCCATTTGTACACAGCCACAAACCTGCCACTGATTGTCCACAATTTCACTGCAACCACAGATCTGCCGCAGATTTATCTCTGTGTGTGACAGGGCCTTTAGGTCCTGTAATTACGTTAGAACAAATCCTGCAGAGATCCATTGGGAAAATGATTTGTCAAGGATTTTTATTAATTTATTTTTAACATGGGAGTCTATGGAGGATTGATCTGTTACAAATGCAAGTAAAACAGATTAATAAATAGCAATCAGTTAACAGATCACTTTTTTTTTAAACAAGGAAATCTATGGAGGATGAATCTGTTAACTGATTGCCATTTATCAATCTGATTTCCTTGCATTGGTAATGGATCTGTCCTCCATAGACTGCCATGTTTTAATACGAATAAAAATATATTTGTACATTAATAATCTAATCTACAAATATATTTGTATAATATATGTAGATTAATAAAAATATATATTTTATTGGTAGATTATTATTATTATAATATACAAATATTATACAAACAATAATTTCTATATTTGTATAATTTATTCAAATGAATACAAATTATTAATTATAATGTTATACAAATAGAACATTTTTATTTATGTTTGTATAATATAGTTGTATATTATAATAATTAATCTACAAATAAATATTATTAATCTACATATATTATATATTTAAATAATATTATACAAATATATTTGTAGATTATTAATAAAAATATACAAATGTATTTGTAGGTTATTATTGTTATTAAACATCACAGTCTATGGAGCACAGATCCATTACAAATGCAAGTAAAACAGAATAAATAGCAGTTAACAGATTTATCCTCCATAGACTTCCTTGAAATAATATTATATTAATATTATTATTGTTAATATTATAGACCAAATCTGATCCATTAACTGACTACTATTTATTAATCAGTTTCACTTGCATTTGTAATGTATCTATCCTCCATAGTCTCCCATGTTTTAATAAGAATATAGAAAGTATATATTGCTTCCTAACATCATTTATCAGTTATTTAATAAAAAAAAAAAAAAAAAAAAAAAAAAAAAGTTTACATTTTTATGCAGAACTTTTCCCAAACAGATCTCAGCAGGATCTGTTGCAACAGATGATTACTGGACATGTGAACTAACATTATTGCAGTAAAGTGAGCAAGACCAAAAAGTGTGTGTGTGTGTGTGTGTGTGTGTGTGTGTGTGTGTGTGTGTGTGTGTGTGTGTGTGTGTGTGTGTGTGTGTGTGTGTGTGTGTGTGTGTGTGTGTGTGTGTGTGTGTGTGTGTGTGTGTGTTGCCATTAGCAAGGCCTTCAGAGTATATGGATGTTGCAGTGCTAGCCCTTAGCAGGGACTGGATCAATATGTGCATAACATAAGCCAGTTTGGTCTCATTAGTAGCAGGGCTGCATCTAATCTAATGTTGGTAATATGCAGGGTTGTGGGGTTTTTTCCTATAGGGGGAGAATATGCAGGGTTGTGGGGTTTTTTTTCCTATAGGGGGAGAATATGCAGGGTTGTGGGGTTTTTTTTCCTATAGGGGGAGAATATGCAGGGTTGTGGGGGGTTTTTTTTCCTATAGGGGGAGAATATGCAGGGTTGTGGGGTTTTTTTTCCTATAGGGGGAGAATATGCAGGGTTGTGGGGATTTTTTCCTATAGGGGGAGAATATGCAGGGTTGTGGGGTTTTTTTTTCCTATAGGGGGAGAATATGCAGGGTTGTGGGGATTTTTTCCTATAGGGGGAGAATATGCAGGGTTGTGGTTTTTTTTTTCCTATAGGGGGAGAATATGCAGGGTTGTGGGGATTTTTTCCTATAGGGAGAGAATATGCAGGGTTGTGGGTTTTTTTTCCTATAGGGGGAGAATATGCAGGGTTGTGGGGTTTTTTTTCCTATAGGGGGAGAATATGCAGGGTTGTGGGGATTTTTTCCTATAGGGGGAGAATATGCAGGGTTGTGGGGTTTTTTTTCCTATAGGGGGAGAATATGCAGGAAGATGTTCCTGGCTCTGGCAGATCATTTCCATACAATGTATCAGCGCTGACACTTTATTTACACTCCGCGTTCTATTTGTAAACAAAGCCTGCTCAGTGTCCTGCTCATTACCTGCTGCTCGAACTGCCTCTTCCTGCTCATTTCCAGCAGCTGCATTTCTAGGTTTTCATCGGGGTCCTCTAGTAACTGCACAGAGAGGAATGATAAGTGAGCAGAGAGCAGCAGAGCCCCATGCACCACACACGGCTCTTTGTATGGACTCACAATGGCCACATCTGCCTTTCTCTTCCTGGAGCGTTGCGCATCGTCCTTTGTATAGTTTTCTTTTGTGCAATCGCTGAAAATTAATATGAAAAATAAATATGGTCATTGCTGGAACAGATGGCACAAGAAGAGGAGGGGAGGGGTGCAGGACGGGTGCTGTGGAGGACACTTGGCACCAGGGGTGGTGGGCTCTGCCCCTTACCTCATATTAGGCGTCGCAGGGTCCCAGAGGCGGAATTAGGAGGATTTGCAGCTGAAATGGAGAACAACTTACATTTAGGCCATAGATGGATTCCTAGTCCTCTAATAAGGAGAAGGTCTCTGGGCTGTGAAGATGGATCCTAGGGGTAATCCTATGCCAGAGACCGAGCCCAAACAGCTGATCCCTTACATATCCCCCCACAAAGTGATCCAAGCTGGGAAAATGGCTGGAAAGTTTATACAGTAGGGGGTGGGGGCGTGCTTTTCACCCCCCCCCCCTCAACTCTTTTGCATAAATTACCCTAGAAGACCATCCAATGCCAAATTTGTCATAGATACCCTCAGGGCTACCCCCCAGAGAGAGGGTCCAAACATTAACCAATTAAAGCCCGATGAGGCCTAAAACGAGGGGTTTCCCTATACAGGCCTCATGCACAGCAACAGGCTGCAGCATCTGGCGGGGGGCAATAGATGTACCCCTCTATAAAGAGAATATATCCGCACCCCTGTGCTAGATGGTAACCCCTCTCCCCATATCTGTAGCTCTTTACTGGAGACCTCCAGAAATTCAGTTACCCCCCAAATTTCACTTAGACTATTGAGAACCCTAAAAATGTAAAACCCCAGGATGAAACTTACCTGAAAAGTGGGGGTGCAGGATGCAGAGCAGGGGAGAGAGGGGGGGTCCGTCTGTTAAATGGGTGGTGTGGGGGTTGGGGACAAAGTTAGAGAGATAAACAAATATAGGAGACTAAATAAGCAAGAAGTATAAAAGGAGCAGAAAAGTGGGGAGCACTACATAAATATGGGGGGATAGGGGCAGTAGAGGCACTCGAGGGGCTCATGAAATGAGACTAAAGAGCTGCATGTCCGCTACAGGCCTGGAGATAATGGGGTGTGGGGTGCCCTTCAAGAGAAGCAGCTAGGACCCCCTCTTAATGTGCAGGAAAGTTGGGGTTCAGTGGAGCAAGCAAGGAGCTAAAGCTACAAGGTGGGCTGCAGCGGTCCTGGGGGGAGGGGGGCGACCAGCAGGCGATATCGATTTCTCGGGGGGCTGCTCCGGCACTTTCTTTGGCGATCACCCCGATTCCCGGCCTCCCCCGCAGCCCCCGTTATAAACACTGCCGACCGGGACCGGGGATTGCAGGGAGGGACTGGCGCCCAGGGCGTGGGGTCCGGGGGCGGGACAGGAACCTGGAAGTGGGCTGAGCACGTGGGCTGCTGGACGTAAACACAGGGGAGTGGGGGGCCCCGGAATATTGGGGCTACATTGTGTAAGTATCAGTGTGATGACGTCACCGCGTTCTATTGCTTGATACTTTGTATCTCCTCGGATTCCACCCTCCTCCTCCCACGTCACAGGGGTCCCCTCCACTTTCACCTCTTCTTCCACCTGAGATCACATTTCCTAATACAATTTTCTGTCACATTCATGGGTCTGAGGGAAGAGGGAAAATTTGGATTAAACAATTTTCTGTATGTGTAGAGTAGACCCCTGGGGGGTACCTGGGCCCCCTGACCTCTGGGCCCCCTGACCTCTGGGCCCCCTGACCTCTGGGCCCCCTTATCTCTTGACTGCCCAATAATATGTCCCCCCCTGGAGGTGACCCACAGATTTTATGGGCAAATTTGGTTCAGACAGAACTTTTCTGTAGCAAACTGAACTATTAAATAACTCCTGGAATTTAGGGGCTTGTTCAGATTTGGGGGTTCTGCAGATGTGTCCGGGTATGAACAGCTCAGGCAGCTTTCACACATCCGTTTTTTGCTGAGCGGCACAATACGGCGCTTTGCAGAAAAAACGCAACCTTTTTTTTGCCGCCGGTTGCGTTTTTTCTGCATAGACTTGCATTAACGCTGTATTGTGCCGCATGGGCTTGTGTTGCGTCCGTTTTTTGCCGGATGCGGCATATTTAGCCCATGCGGCGGCCGGATGGAACGTTGCCTGGAACTTTTTTTGTGAGGCGGAAAAACCGGATCCGGCACGATGCGGCGCGATTTACTATGCAAGCCTATGGACGCCGGATGCGTTTTTTTGCACTGCGCATGCTCAGAATCAAGCCGCATCCGTCAAAAAACGGACAGGCCGGATGGAAAACTTATGCAATGGATCCGTTTTTTTTTGCTGCATCCGTTGCATAGGTTTTTGAGCCGGATTGAGCCGCAGTGCTAAAACCGGATGTGTGAAAGTAGCCTCACCGACTGAGGCCTGAAACACACGTCCGTAGAAAACACATGCACGTCTTGTGGTCCGTTTTACGGGTCCGTGTTCCGTGTTGGATGTCCGTTTCTCTGGTACGTGTGACATCAGTGTGATGGCGTATGCTCGCCGTGTGTGCGTGTGGAATGTCCGTGTATGTGTGAGATACGTACGTGTGCAGTCCGTGTTTCTTGAGACGTTTCACCATTAAAAAAAATAAAAACCGCACACGGACCATACGGCAAGCACACGTACATGGTCCGTGTCACGTACGTGCAGACACGGACCCATTGACTTTAGCGGGTCCATGTCTGCGTGATTCCAGCAACACGCGGACATGTCATCCGTCTAAAAAACGCACACACGTACAAACCACATGGACACACGTTCCGCGTGGCTTTACGTGTGTGTGCCTGTTACCATAGGGTAACGTGTGCACGTGCCGCCGGTACGTGCAAAAACGTACCAAACCCGTACCGGCGGCACGGATGTGTGTTGCAGGCCTAATGTACATAATAGGGCTGTTCAGGAGACAGACACTCGCAGCGTACACTCCATATATTGGATGAGACTTTCATGT